>NW_027498249.1:0-84063 GCF_021521415.1 Bidens hawaiensis | reverse complement strand
CGGATAGCTCTTAGTTACCATGAAACCAAGAAACTTCTAGAACAGAATAATTATGACGCACTTCTTAACATGGATCAGGTACTTCCATATGTTTGTTTGATCATATGTTTGTCAGATTTTTATAATCTTTTATTTGTTTCATGGATGTTTGGATAGCTAAAGATTGAAAGAGAAGCTGGGAGAGTGTTGATGGTTGGAAAGAGGGGAAAATATATTTTCCTCCAACTTATAAATACTCGTATAATTCAGATTTGTATCTAGGTGACACCACAAAGTCAAAGAGCAAAAGGAGAACGCCAGCATGGTAAGCAACCGAGAGTTTTGACTTTTTTTTCGGGTTAAAACAGATTGAATAAGTTTCCCGAAATTTATAAATAGTTTCTCTTTAATATATATGACCCTTTAAAGATAAAATCATAACTCAAATTATCCAACTTATAAGTAAACAGGTTAAAATTGTCATCAATGGGTTGAATTAGACTTATTTTCGGGTCAAAGCGGATTGAATTGAGAACCTAAAATTGCAGGTGTGACAGAATACTGTGGTATGGGGAGGGGATTCATCAGAAGTCATATACGCGTTGGGAGTCACGGTTCTCGGACCACCGTCCAGTTTGTGCAACATTTTTAATATTTTTATATAACGGAAGGTGAGTAAATGAGTAATATGAGAAAATTGGTCAATGTTAGTTTTGACCCGAATTAGCATGAACGCGTTCTTTCGTGCAGGAATTGAGAAGGTTGATTGTGGGTGCTGATATATAGTGGATGCTTGCGAGTTTTGGGCCGTCAATTGATAGAAAGACGTAAAATAATCAGATTCTAAGTTCCTGTAACTGTATATAGCAGCAGAATTCTTGCAGTAATTTATATTTGACTTATATAAAGTCAACTGTTAATTATAGACTCACTATATATGGTAAATTGCAAGAGGTCAAGGACAACAATGTTACACTTAATTAAGAGTGCCATGTTATACTATATATGTAGTATGTGACAAGTTTAAAACTTTCACAAACTTGGATGGTGATTTCATTCTACACTTTAATAAATAAACATGTAGTTACACGTCACTTATGGGCGGTTTCGGTGAAATGAGTCATGTAGGTTGAATTACAACTGTTTTTTATGAACTAAATTACTAACTTAAAGATGTTCTTTTAACACGTGCCTAATCAAGGCATGTAAAATGGTATTTCATGAGAGTGTATGTATTAGTTCAATAAAAAAAAGTTAGTTGACTTACATAACCAAAAAGATCCACGCTAATAAATAACAAGCTAGTTTTTTCTACTAGAATTCATCAACTTTCTTAGGCATGTATATCTAGAGGTGCACAAATCGGTTTTTTTAAAAAAACCGGTTCGGTTATTAACCGGACCGGTTTTTTTTGCCCGGAAAAAAACCGGTTCGGTTAATAACCGGACCGGTTAATAACCGGTTTTTGTATCTCAAAACCCTAACCGGTTAGGACCGGTTTAGAAACCGGTTAATAAACCGGTTTTTTTATTAACCGGTTTTTTAATAACCGGTTTTTAGGTTAACCGGTTTTTTTTTTTTTTTTTTTTTTAAAAATAACCATTATTTTTTCACAGTATAAACAAACCGGTAACTACAAGACAAACCGGTAACTACAAGGCAAAACGGACTGACTCCATTCTTTGCTTTCGTTGTTAGGGTTCTTTGCTTGGAAGATTAAAAACACATAACTTTCATTTATAGCTTTTACATTAAAAATACAAACATTAAATCGTTATCGCATATTCGTAACTCAAAAATACAAACATTAAAGAATGCTTAGACACGATTACATTAACAACTTGCTGTTTCTTACTCATTATTTGCCTCCATGTTTGCTGTTTCTTTAACTAATTTTCTTCGCTACCCGATCCCGAGCTATTCCTTAGGTAATCGTCGTACGCGGCTTCTTCATCGGTCATTGGTTGAGTGTGTCCTTGATTGACCTCGTCTTCATACAAGCCCGCCTCATACTCCATTTCCCCCTCGAGTGAGCGTTGATGTTGTGCCCTATCTAAAGAGTCCAAGTAATCCTTCTAGCAAATCGACATCTCTACAGCTGGTGGAGTGAGTCGAGTCCTCCTAATCGATATAACCCTGCCAGAAACAGAAAAAGCAGACTCCGAAGCTACCGTGGAAGCTTGGACCGTTAGTAAATCTTTGGCCATGGCGGCGAGGATCGGAAACTCATCCTCCTTACCTCTCCACCAAGCCAGCAAATCAAGACTTCTAAATTCATCCGGAGTCATGTGTTTCACAAAGTTGGTACCACCATACCTTCCAAGTTCACTGCTTGGGGTGTTTACCTTTTGACGTTTACCGGCGTCTTCCCAAATCATGTAGTACATCCCCATTTCAAGGTCGGTTTGGGATTGGGATTGGGTAACAGCTCTTAACGAGTCATGAATTTGGGAAGACGACCCGTATTTTGTAAGGTAAACATCATACATGTTTGACAAGGTGGTGTTGAAAGCATTCTTTAAAGTTTGGCTATAATAGGGGTTTTGATCGTCGTTTAACTCTAGCTCATCACAAATTTTTTCTATTAAAGCTTCAACACCACCAACATTGATGCAAGGGTTTAACGCAGCAGCACATGTCAAAACAGCGGGTAGTTCTTGAAAATATTTTCTAAATTTTTCTTTCATTTTTACACCCATATCAAAATAAGGTGCACCCCTACAATGAAGTTCACTCAACTTTGTGCACATGACAGCAATTTTTGGTAAAGCAATGGGGCTTGTTGGATAGTAAACCCCTGATAAACTAGTTGTGCAAGATTTAAAAATTTGAAGGACCTCCGTAACGATCTCAATCAATAACCAGTTTCTAGGATCGTACGATGCACATTTACCCCTACTTGACAAAATTTGATGAAACGCAATTAATGATTCTTTTTGTTGGATGGCTTTCTCAAACATATCACAAGTCGAGTTCCATCTTGTTGGACAATCCCAATTTGGCCCCAACCATTGACAATTAACTTCTACACAAAATTTTTTGTATCTTGAAAATGTTTTATTGTTGCTAAAAACATCTCGTAACATTCTTTTAAAATTGTTTCTTTGCGTTTCGATCACGTTTAACCCATCTTGCACGGCCAAGTTGATAATATGTGCAATGCATCGGCTATGAAAAAACGCTCCATCACAAATAGGTTTATACTTTAATTTTAAATGGCCAACCGCGGCCGTATTGTTGGACGCGTTATCAAACGAAATTGAAAAGATTTTATGTTCAATCTTGTATTGTCGAATGCATTTATCCAAGAGTTTAAAAATATTTCTACCCGTGTGCGGGTAATCAAACAATTGAAACGCAACGGTTCGTTTCATCATTTGCCACGACTCGGGGTCAACCCAATGAGCCGTCACACAAATGTATGAGTCGGGCGAACCATTAGGTACCGACCACACATCCGTTGTTAAGTTTACACCAGTTTGTAAGTTTGAAAAGTATGAAATTAGTTCGGATTTAGCGTTTTTCCATGCTTTAAGACAATCTCTTCTAAGGGTCGAACGACTTACGTGTTGGTAGCGTGGTTGAACATACTTTTGCATCATCTCCATGAATTGAGGGTTGTCGAAGTGGTTGAAGGAAGTGTTTGTTGAATCACAAAGTTTGAAAACTTTTGACGTACCGCTTCAAGGTCGTACGTAAACACCGTTCCTTGATTCGTCATCTCCGGCTGCGAACTACTTCCCGATTCGTCCTTCAAGGCCTTGCAAAAGGGCCTTTGTACATGCGCTTTTAAAGTGGAGTTTGCATCTTTGTCATAAAACTTCAAACAATGTTTGCATCGAGCTTTTTGGCTACCGTTAGACATTTCGCATAGGTCGAAATGTTGCCAAACATCTTGGTTTCGTTTCGTGGGGATGACCCGAACGACCGTTTCTCCCGTGTTCGAGGCACCATGTTGACGGATGAAGCAGCACTTTGGGAGGCCATGATAATCGACTAAGAAATAAGAGCGTATAGAGTGGTAATGTGGTATAATTGAGCGTGAGATAACAAAATAATCGCGTATGAAATAAACGTTTAGAGCGTTTGGAGTTGTATAATCGAGTGTGATCTAACCAATACCCAACCTAAACTATATATAGATGTTTGTGGGGGTAAAATGGTAAAAAAAAAAAACGGTCAAAAAAAAAAACGGCCATATAGCCGTTACAACGTTCAAAAACCGGTTTTTAACCGGTTTTTCCACAACGGTCAAAAACCGGTTTATAAAAAAACCGGTTAACCGGTTTTTTTATAACCGGTTATTAAAAAAAACCGGTTTTTTTAATAACCGGTTCGTTAACCGGTTTTGGCTCTAAAACGTGTAACCGAAATACGAACCGGCGGTTTGTAAACCGGTCAAACCGGTTTTTAAAAAACCGGTTTTCGTAAAAACCGGTTTCCGGTTTAAACCGGCAAACCGGTTCCCGGACCGGTTTTTTTGACCATCTCTATGTATATCTCGTTATTAGTATGTTAACACGATATGAAGAGAGAAAAGTCACGACATAGACGTAATAAACATATAATATATTCATATTCAATATCAGAGAGGAAGAAAACAACATATAAACGTGATAAATGTTTAATATATTTAATGTTTGAGACATGACTTAGGATGTTATGTCTATCATCTTTTCTTTTAGTTACTTTAATCCTATTACGTGACTAAATCGTTACTCTACTATTTACTTTAGTTGTTTTATTTAAAGTTATTTAATTTATTTTGATTCTATTAATTATTTGAATTGAGCACCCTGAATTTCTGAAAATAAGATTTGGTTTGATCATTGATGTAAATTGTTAATAATAATAATAATCAATGGTTATGGTCTGCCATGAACTTGGGCTTGGGCCCGTTATCAGGCACGATTCTACGGGACATTGAGGCTGGACTAGAGCCATGCGGGTCTCCTTGATATAATTATAAACCGTTTTTTATGGTATTGAATGAATTTTTAAAATATGAAATGTTTGATTTCAAATAAAACCCAAAAAACGGGAATATGTATGTATTTACGTTGACAAGTTGGAATGAAATTGATACAAAATATGGGACTATATCCTTTTCATAATTCTTGGAAATAAGTTTACTCTTTGTAATGTTCTATGATTCCATGAAAATGGTAACATTGTATTAATAACTAGTCATGTGACCCTTGTGTTGTGATGGGGATGAAGAAAACCATTTTGATAGAAAACAAAACAATCTAGTATTAGCAATGTAATGCCCCAGTCGATAAACTAATAAACATTCAAATATATTTTGACACAAACCTTATATGTTACGTTGTTATATAAGCAGGTTTTTTTTAATGGTACTAAAAGATAAGCATCGGTAAAAAAAGTTGTAGCGTAAACATTAAATCGCATCAAAAGCAACCTTGAAAACGTTAAATCACGCATACGCATTAAGCACAATAACTCCCTTGTGAAATATAATAAATTCTCTATTAGATTATTAATTATTTTGTTTTTTATAAAAGAAAAAAAAACTATTATCCGGTTGGTTAATAAACTAATGAAAAGTATTTATTTTTAACATGAAGGAAAAAACAATGGTTGGTTTATAAAGAAAGTTGTTCAGTAACTCTAGTAAACTTCAAAATATTTATGCTTGTAATGATAACTAAACTAAAAATAGTTTGTAGAAATATGACTAAAAATAGTTTGTAGAAATATGAGTGATGTGTAGACAAAAAAAACACATATACATGTAAGGTGTTTACAAAGGTACAAAAAAGATTGCATCATGTACAAGTTGTAATACACAAACTAAAGTACAACATATTGAGCATAATGTACAATGATTCATGCACAATTTAAAGTGAACAGTACTTTTGTGAGAAAACTTCCTTTTGAAAATTGTAATATATATAATTTGTAGCTTACATTCTACCTCGGTAGAAAATATCGTATGTTATTAATATCATATATGAAGAAAGCTAAATATGCTTAAAAGTATCTAAATAGTGTCACGTAAAATTAAGGGTGTCTCTGGTTTCATTAGCTCATCCTTGTGTGCAATGTTTTGAAACCCGGTCCGACCGAGACCCGGTAGGCATGCCGATCCGATTCACATACATAACCCGTTTTCCATACATAACCCGTTTTCCATTAACCCGGTCGGGTTTGGCGGTTTACGGTCCGACCGGAACCAATTGAACCGATTAGACCTTGTTTATATGAAATAAAAAGGTTTTGGTGATGCCGGGAATCGAACCTAGGAGGTTTCCGAGATTAGAAGCTTAACAAACATCCATCAAACCAACCAACCAGCCTTAATTAATGTTGCCTTACTTCAAATATATATCATATATAGTATAAATAAACATTGTAAATGGACATGAAAGTTACTTAATTTATATTTTCTATATATATAAATTATATATGTTTATATAAATAGGGTATATATATATATTTATTTAAATTATTTATGATGTCATCTGGGTCAAACACCGGTCCGCCCTCCCGGATCGGTCCAACCTTTGACCCGGTAAGACGTTCGGGTCGATGTCCGGGCCGGGTCTGAAAACATTGCTTGTGCGTTGTTCTCGCTTACCCGGCTAATGATCGAGGGTATCGATATCTTGACCATACCAATGGCAAGGTCATCCTCTCCCGCTATGGCACATTCTGTGAACAAACCTTTCCCTATTCCTCCCCTAATAACACCTCGACCCATCTCCCCTCATTGTCCAACAGCCCGCATCGATCACCCCCACCACAGCCGCCCCAAAGTAGCCCACTAATTTTGCATCTTCTTCTAATATAAATTCTCCCCTCACTTCATTGTCCTCCCTACCCTCTTCCACTTCCTCACAAGCCTAGCCTACAACATTCACATCTCCGCCCCAACTTCATGCTTCCATGTCTGAAGCCCAATCCATCAATTCTATACCTGACTTGCTCGCAACTATAACCGACCCACATACTGCCCCACAATGTAACAACTCGGGTTTTTCAAATTTACATTTTTATTAAATACCCGACCCGTTTCGATGTTTAGATTATTTTATTAAACAAAAATATCGCGTTTATCGAGAAGATTAATTATTAATATGTTATTTCTTAATTATTTATATAATATATATTATTAACTTTCAAATTATGGCAATTTTTACCCTAAGTTAAACTTTTGCCCATTTATGTTTACATCTTCAAACTGCAGGGGCTAAACTGCAAATTTAATTAATTACTATAATTTATATTAAAATATTAAAACCCTATCTGGTTCATCCAGCCCCATACCCGTATCCATATTGCAACCCAAAGACCCGTTCAACATCTTGGACCACAATTCTCGAAACAAACATAGAAATTGAATCAATATTATGATTTACATGCTATTTACGGCCTAACCGACATTTTAATTACGTTAATTCGATCAAAAGGATTCTGTTTACTCGTATTATACTAGCCAACACTTAACCTAAATCGTTATACAAGCAAACATTTATAATAACTCAATTCAACTTGCAGTCACAATCAATGTTTTAAAAATCGGTTTTTTACTTATATCGGATTGAGCTAAAAAATGGTATAACCGTTTAAACCGGGTTATACCGGGAGGTTCAACCGGTTGAATAGTTTATCTTATAACTTCTATAAATGTAACTTCAACTCCAAAAATTACCCAAAAGTAAATGATTTCATAACAAAAAATAATTCAAAAGTTAATCCATATTAAAAAAATAATACAAAACCACTCAATTTTTAAAAATTAGTCATAAAGTTTACACATTTAAATGTTAGTGGTTAGGTTAAAAGTAATTTTGAAAATATATGGACCGCAAATATCAAAAAATTTTCGGACTTAAAACCGGTTTGCCGGTAAAACCGGTATTTTAGAAAAAAAACGCCGGTACAATGTTCTAGTAAACCGGCCAAAAATACCGGACTCAAAATACCGGTCTGCTATAGGGATGAGCATTTTTTCCCGAATACCCGTACTCGTACCTGTTCAGTACCCGTACATGTCTATTGGGTACGGATATGGGTAGCTAGATTTACTTATTACAGGTACGGGTACTTTTGGGTACACGTACGGGTACAAGTACGGGTATTATGGGTACTGGTACCCGTTTAGAATATGTAGGGGCTTTTATTAGGTTTTCAGCATTCATAACTTAACTTTCAAACGGGATTTTCAAAACATAATATATATTAGTTGAATAATTTCATTCTCAATCTATATGTGTGTATTTATATATTGTGTATTCATATATTTTTATTTCATGTGTGTGTAATTGTGTGTATCATTAAATAACATGTATTAATTTTTTCTCTTGTTTTCTATAGAAATTAAAGAAACAATAAACAAAGAAAAGGAAAAGAGAATGGATTTTATATCATGGTTGATTTGTTTCATTTTTTGTTTTGGTCTTATGTTTTGGTTGCGGTATTATGGTTCTCGTTATCATATTACGGTTTTGGTATTATAGATAATTGATTGTCGGTAGCGTACCGTTACCTAGGTTAGTGGAGATTTAAAAACAAAAGAACAAATGGGTACCAAAGCGAGTATTGTACTCGTACCCGTACCCGTACCCGTACCATATAATTTGGGTACGGGTATGAGTACCAAGATTTACTGATTTTAGGTACGTGTACTTTCGGGTACAGGTATGGGTACGGTCCCGATCTCATCCCTAGTCTGTTGTGCGAAATCCGGTTCAATCGGCCGGTTTGAACCGGTTTTTAAAACATTAGGCACAATCACCTAACCCTCGTCGTCCTAACCCCTATAATTAATTGCATTAACGTTGTCGTGGTATCATGTTCTTGACCTGTTTTGGTCGACGGCTTACCGAGCTTTTAAACCTGCAATTAAACGTTGTTAGATCGAGGATTTGACCTTGCTACATCTCGAGCGCGACGTTTATTTTCTTACCATTCTTAAAGCGTTTATTTGTTTGCTTATTGCTAAGGTGAGTATCTCACTCCCCTTCTTTTTAACTCATTTTAACGGTTTTGGGGACATGTGCGTTCGTAGATATTTTACTATTATTTAATATTCAAATTTGCAGCCGTTAAGTCATGTGTGTTTAACAATTTATACCTAACGTGTTATATGCTTATATGCTTTACTTCAGACAAGTATGATCATACGACCGTCGTGTTAGCCATCGTTCAGTCCATCTGGCATCGAGCTTATAACTGGCAACATTATTTACTTGCTTATTGCTTAAATTGCTTATCTCACTTGACAGAGTTTGCTATTTTATATTATTATTATAGTGTCTTAAATATGGTGTTTACCTCACTCAACCTAGTGTTGACAAAACGTATTTGTATTTTTAACGCATATGCAGGTCATCGTGTGATGTGATTCTCAAGCTTGCTATGAAGAAACAAGAATTTAAATTTTATTTTTGTCTTTAATTATCTTAGTTATGGTCTGTGTACTTGGTATTTGACAATTGTTGGATATATTTAACTTAAACTAATAGATATTATAATTTTAATTATTGCATGATAGTATCTTGAGAGCTGTGAGCAATCAGCTCATGCCCCGGCATTTCCGCCTTAGGTTGGGGTGTGACAACCTAGCCCTAACCACAAACCTCTCCTACAAGTTCCCAACCTATGGTGACTCGTTCTAAACACGACAAATTCAAACCTCGTATCGTTCTTGATCTACGCATCCAACCTGATACCATTATGTCACCCTTTCCTAAATCCCATATTCCAGCCTTAACCGACCCGAAATGGAAAGATGCCATGCTTGATGAATATAGTCCTTTATTGAACAATGAGACTTGGGATCTTGTACCTTGGCCGGCTAATGCTCATATAATTCGTTGTATGTGGTTGCCCCTTCATAAATTTCATGCAAATCGCTCATTGCAATGGTACAAAGCACGCTTGGTTACTGATGGTAAGACTCAACAAGTGGAATCAGTTGTAATGAGACATTTAGTATGGAAACTAAACCTGTCACCAATCAGACTTTTCTAAACCTTTTCATCTCCTGAGCTAGGCCCACTCATTAGCTGGATGTAAAGAAAATGCTTTTTTACAAGGCGACTTCCAAGAAACTTTTTTATATTTCAACCACCTGGTTTCACGGACCCAGCTTGTCCGGATTGCGCTTGTAAACTAAATAAATCTTTATGTTGTCTTAAACAGGCACCTCAGGCATGATATCATCAGTTCGCTTCGTTTATTACTCAGTGCGGTTTCAAGAGATGTATTGGTGGCAACTTTCTAACAACAAGGCATGCAAATTGCATACTTGTTGCTTTATGTGGATTATATAGTCCTCATATCTTCTGCCATCACCTTGCTTTGACTAAGAATTGGCATCTTATCAAAAAAATTTATCATGGCCTTGGTTTAAAAAAGCACGCCTGAGGCGAGCTGAGGAGAGAAGCGACCTAAGGCAATGGCCTCTTCGCTTTAGGCTAGTCAAGGCGAGCAATGTTTAAAAGGCGACCATGAGGCGAGATTTTTAGGCAAAAAAACGACTTAAAGTGAAGTTGAGGCGCTCGACTTTCGAAAGCAAGTGGTTTTTAAGCATCTGAATGTTGTACAATATATATTTTAGGTTGTATGTGTAGATAATTTATATATTAGGTCATATATAATTCTTAAATATAGCTACATTATAGGTTGGGATGCTAAAAACTCATGATATATATACATATATAAAAATGATATTAGAATGTTCACCGCACATACGAAATGCTCTCGCTTTTGCGCCTGGCGCTTCACGCTTCTGTTTTAAATCATGTCGCTTTTATTCACCTCTCGCTTTATAAAACCAAGGCCACGACCGATTTGAGTGACTTACATTAGTTTTCAGTCATCAATGTTAAGAAGAAACACTAGGGTTATTCATGTCATGGGTTTCTTACATAAATGATATTTATCCTGTGCTAATATGACTACCTGTCATCTGCTTACCACTACTGTTGGCAAGGGCGGACCATATAGTGGGCGGGGAGGGGCTATGGCCCTCCATGATTTTGGGCTTAGAACTAGTTAGCATAATGTAACCCATATATTTTTAATTATGTCTATTAGTTATCTCTTTTAAGTGTTTAACAAGCCCATAATTTAAAGCCCAAATGAAACCTAATAATAACAATAATACGAAAGTAGGGAGGCTGAAGTTTGGTTTCTCAAACTTTGAAACTGAAAGACCGATGGCCAAATAGAACATGCACTGGCCAAATAGCGAATTATTTGCCCATTGCATCTCCTCTGTGATTCACCGTTTGCTTATTTGAAGAAGATGGATAATCAGTTAAATCTTTTCTCTAGTAAAAGACTGAAAGGTTTGAACCCTTCGTCTATTATTTCTATTAGTTTATGTTTCAAAATTTGAAATCGTCAGTTTAGATTATTTATATAATTATATATTTATATGCTTGATTACTTAACCAATTGATAAATGAAATTAGGGGTCGATTATTTGAATGTTTCGATGAATTTAAAGACTTTAAAGTTGTCAGGCTCAGTTGTATTATTTCTTCTTTTGTTGTTTATGTGTAAGAAAATGTTATTTTTTTGGATTTATAGTCATTTTTTGATGAAAAAAATTTGGTTGGTTTATATGTATGAACTTATAATTAAACTAAAATTTTCGACCCCCCCCCCCCCCATATAATTGTTCAAGTTCTGCCACTAACTGTTGGCACGCACTCCAGACTGAGTACTAATACTTGAATTTTACGTGACATGTTATTACCTATGTTGTTCAACAGGTTTGTCTTTTCATGCATGACCCCCATGAACCTCACATGGCATTCCTCGACTGTATCCTTGATCCTTCGTTACTTAATATGTGTGACTGAATTTTGTCTTCACATTTATCCTTCCAAATCTACACATCGTACGACTTATTCTGATGCAGATTTGGGGGCAACGGGATGCCAGGAATCCCGGCACTCTACGTCATGTTATTGTGTTTTCCTATGTAATATCATGGTTGTCTAAGTGACAAGCTATCATTTCTCGTTCTAGTGTCAAGCTGAATATCAAGGAGTAGCTAACGTGGTTGCAGAAACTAGTTGAATCCGCAATTTTTTTACTGGAACTTGGTGTTCCTACATGTTCTGCTATTGTCATTTACTATAACAATGTGTGTATAGTTTACTTATAAGGTAATCACATTCGACATCAACATACCATACACATCAACATACCATACACGTTGAAATTAACATACATTTTGTTAGTAACAAGGTCTAGTTGGGTCACGTACATGTTCTACGCATTTCAGCAGAGTTTCAATACGCAAATGTTTTCACAAAGGGTTACTCAAGGAATTATTTACTTGATATTTTCAGTATGTGTGTTCGATCTTATTCTATCACTCTGACTGTGGTTACTATTAGAAGATAGATAAATATGTTGTTATTTGCATTGTTTGTTGACGTATATCCGTAACCCTATTTATAATTCCTTTGTTAATGAGAAAAATCATCAAACCATTAACGTTTACGAGAAGAATGTATATTGCAGTTATGATTTCGCTCAAATCAAGCAGTTATGTGAAATTCTTCTCTTTTTTTTAGATTTGTAGTTTTTAACATCATATTTTATCATGGGTTAGCTTTTCCAATTTGTGCTAGCTTTAAATAGAGATCATGTTGTGATATAAAAATGTTTAGCGATAAATGCTTGTCAGAGTATAAAACTGAATATGATGCAAACTTGTTTATTAGTTAACTATTAGATCTTGATTTTATGTAATATTTAATTGAGAACTAGAACTGTTTTTGAATTATAAGTTCGTGGTGTATGTTATAATCCCTACATAGGTTAAAATGACATGTCATTATAAAGATGAATTAAATCACTCTCCATTTATGTTAAGTGTGTTAAAAAAGCTCATGGGTTATGCTTTTAACGGGTTAAAATTAACATTTTGTATTAATTATGTATTAATTACTAATTGATTTGTTATTTTAATTATGTATTAATAGGAGAAAGATGGAGTTAAATGGGTTAAACCATTTCCTTTGGATGACATGGAGCGAAAGAGAGAGAAAATGAGTGATGTGGAGCTTATGTGGAATTACGATGTGTTAGATCAATGTTTTAAAAACCGATACGTACCGGCCGGTTGAACCGGTTATACCGGATTTTCATAAGACAACTGGTATTGAGAGTCTGATATTTTTGAGCGGTTTGCTAGAGCATCGTACGCCGGTTTTTTTAAAAAAATAGCGGTTTAACCGGCAAACCGGTTTTAAATCTAACAATTTTTGATAATTGTTGTGGCCCATATTTTTTAAAAAGACTTTTAACATAGCGAATAAAACTGAAACGAGTAAACACGCTAAACGTCAATTCGTCAATCAACCAATTTTGTATCATGCAATTCCAATGTTGATTTATTAATCTTTTGTAATCGACTAATTTCGTATACAAAGTACAAACTGTCTATCTGACTCGACAATTGTTCGTGTGTAATATTTGCTTCGAGTTTGATGTTTATTAATGTACTTTTTGGTTATTTTTAGTTGAAATTGTATTTATATGGAATTACAAGGTAAATTATTCAATCTGGTTAAACCTACCGGTATATTCCGGTCCAACCGGTTATACCATTTTTTAACTAAGTACAAATAAAATACCGATTTTTAAAACATTGTGTTAGAGTATATCACATGGCCTTAAAGTATTACTTTAGTGTTGGGTAAATTGTGCAAATTATTGTTATATGTTTTACCTAAAAGTCCAAATTTAACTTAGTGTTTAATTTTAAGTGTGATGATTGCCTTGAAAGCTAGATTCTCGCACATAAAGATATTATGAATTCATTCCAACCAATTGGTGTTAGAAAAAAGAAATATCGTTACAAGAATTGACTATTCTTAATTTGATACTCTCACAATATATATCTAACTTGCAATTTGATATATGGCTGAGAAATAAGTAATTTCTCTCAAAAATAGTGATTGTGTGATGTGCTTATGAATCCTAGACACCAAGTCGCTGACATAGTGCGTGTGGAAGTTTGCCACAGAACTGTCACAAATTATTCAAGTAAATTCCAATTATATTACATATAAAACAAACATGATATATTCTTTTCTAAAAGAATAACATAACAATTTAGTCACGTTCAAGCTCACAATAATTCAACTTGATCTTTCATGTCATTATCAAAATTCAAACATATATAAAGTATATGATACAAATAATCATAGTTTGTTAAGCTTTAGACACTTATCCATTTCATAGGGGTGGCTAATCATTTTACAGGTTTAAACTGAAAAAAAAATAAATTCTGGGCCCTTTTTCAAAAGAAATTTACACTCATTATATTCTGTATATGTATACGTGCAGATATATCAGAGTAACACAAGATTTAGTTCACACATTTGTAAATTAAAGACAAGAAATATCAAGTTGAATTAATGGCATAAACTCATTATTTTGGCCAAAATATATTAATAAATAAGCTAACAAATATTCTAGTCAAAAGTTTTGCACTAAAATTCAATTTGAACTTTTTTTCCCAAACATTTCATGTTCACATATACAATCAAAAACCGACCTATAACCAAACCAAAAGCCAAAAAATGAGCTTTCGCTTTAACCCCAAACAAGCAAACCGACCCATGATTTCGCGTTAGGATTGTGACATGGCCGGTGATAAAGAAGCGGGAAGTTCGGGAACAATGAAAGAATAGATAGGTAGTTTTGTTTTGCAAGAACCAAAGTTAACGTCGACTAACTACGCGTCATGGTCGGTTATGGTGAAAATTATTTTGGGTGCGAATGGTTTGCATGATGCGATTGATAAAGAAAAGGGTGCGGGAATTGAAGAAAGAAAGAAGTTTATGGCATTGGGTGTTATCTTTCAAACCCTACCTGAAGATGTGATGCTTCAGATGGCCAAGTATTCAGAACCGAAAGATGTTTGGGAAGCGTTAAGAGTTCGTTATCTTGGTGCAGAAAGAACTCAGAAAGCTCGTGTTCAAATGCTAAGAACCGAGTTAGATGCATTGAAGATGGGGGAGACAGAAAGTATTGATGATTATGCAGCGAAGTTGGGTGGAGTACAATCAAAGTACAAGAGCTTGAGAGCGGTACTTGAAGAAGAGGTTTTGGTAAGAAAGTTCTTGAACTCTATGCCGGATAAATATTTACCCGTTGTTTCTTCGATGGAGCTACTCGCAGACATCGAAACAATGGCGTTTGAAGATGTGATTGGGCGTTTGAAGGCATATGAAGAAAGAAACAAGTTCAAGAATGTGAATGGAAGTTCATCCCAAAGTCAGCTCATGTTCACCCAAAAAAAAAGAAAGTTGAAAACTACCGAGGACGTGGTAGAGGCCGTGGAAGGTACAACGGACGAGGAAGAGGGAATCCAAGATGGAATGAGCGTAAGAATGATGAATGGGGTGAATACCGTAAAAAGAACCCTGGAGAACGGAAAGATAGAAGGAAGTATGTAACGTGCTACAACTGTGGTAAGATTGGGCACTACTCGAATGAATGCAAGGAACCAAGCAAAGGGAATGATAAAGTGAATTTGACAAAGAAAGAAAATGATGTTGATCCTTCTTTGTTCATAGCAGTTGGTTCAATAAAGAAAGTAAGTTTGAATGAAGAAAGGGTTATCCCTGGTGTGTTTGAAAAGGATGAAAGAATGAAAGTACATGGTACTTAGACAATGGTGCAAGTCATCATATGTCAGGAAAGAAAGAGTTTTTTACTACCTTAGATGAACAAGTTTCGGGTCAAGTGAAGTTTGGTGATGGATCCGAGATCGATATCAAAGGTAAAGGTAATGTGACTGTAGTAAGTAAGACTGGTGAAAAGAAAACGTTTTGTAATGTTTTCTATATCCCTAAGTTGAAGACCAATCTTCTTAGCTTGGGAAAGTTGGATGAAGAAGGATGTAAGATTGAAATAGCCAATGGTACATTGAGGCTATATGATCAGAAAGAAAGATTGATGATGAAGGTTCAGAGAAATCTGAATATGACATACAACATCAAGCTTCAGGTATGTTGTAATTCTAACAACTTTGAAGATGAAAAGAAAGAAAATTATGATGTGAAACCGATTATGAAAGTGAAGGATATTCGGTTTGGAACAATTCCGAATAATTTGTCTGGAGTTCGTGAAAGTACTGGTAAAGAACGAGTCAATGAGAAAAAGCGATTTGAGAAAGAAAATGACGATGTAGTTTCAAAGTTAAGTACGGAAGGAACGAATGCTAAGTTTGAAGAATCGGTGAAGCAAGTATGCTATAGTCAGTTGAAAAGGAGGAACAAATGCAAGAAGAAGTACAATTCAAGAATAAGGAGGTGAATAAAGGTTTAATCTTGAATTAGTAATAAAGTTAAGGGTTTATTTAATTATGTTTTAATTTATGTATTTGAATTATAATAGGTTTAGGAAAGGTTTGCTTTGGAAGGGAAGTTATGTTTGTCTTGGATAAGAAGTTTGGTAGGTCTATATATAGGGTCTAAATTATTAGTTTTATTGGTGAGAGTTAAGAGAGAGTCAAGAAGTCTCATCTCTATGTACGTTTGATAAGTTCGTAAAGTTCGTTTAATTATATGAAAAGAGTCGAGGATTGTCACCTCAATATCTCATGTTTGTTTGTTTGATAAGTTCGTTTGATAGATTGTTTGATCCGTCTGGGCCAACACCGCGCTCACAAAAACATGTTAGAAGATTTACATACTCCAAACAAATGGACTCTCCGACTTTCTATCTGGTCGGTGTCTAGGATGCATAAGCCCATCAATTTATGAAACAGTGTATAGCATTAACTTGTAAACATATTTAAAATATGTTGTATCATTTCTTGCCTTTTGGACGGTCTTGGACTCTTTGGCTTGATTTTGCATGCCCACAAAATCAATACAAAATTGACCACCTGGCTTTGGGTTAGACTCGTGATTAAAACCAACTTGAGGGTTATTTTGTCAACCTTCAGCAAATCCTTCACACGTGTCTCCAACATCCTCACACCCACACTTTATTTCATAGTTGTTACTTATTTGGTGCTTCTACAGTCATCCCCACAACTCTTACTGACAAGTATTCATTTACTTTCAAATTTTTAAACCCCACCACTTTCTGCCACTTTCAGTCCCTCAGTTTTCATCATTTCTTCAGAACTGACACTTTTGTTCCTGTTTGTGTTCATAATTTTGGGTGGATTGTGAGTGAATCTACCTTTTTTTTTTCTGGTGCACATAGTTTTTATATATATTTTCATTAGTTGTATTATTTTTTTTATATTGCAACTTATTTATTATCTTGAGTCAGAACTCAGATGTCATACATTTATTGAGTTCAACTAGAGCATGCATTAAAATGTGTACATATTCGTGTTTGATTTTAGTCTAATATCATTTAGGAAATTGACTTGAGCTTAAGTATTTATTGTCAAGTTTAAGCCTATGTGATGAAGACAAGCGAGAAAATTGAATCTAGTTTAATATCGCGTGTGAATATAAATTAAACTTAAATATAAGATATTTATTTGGTTGAAAACCTACACCAAAGAGTAACAAGTATCCAGTTTGACTTTAATCTAACATAGTCTATGAGTTTGAACTAAAGTTAAATATATATAGTTAGGTTTGGGCTTATGCCACGAAAGTGAGGGAATAGGATTTGAGTTTGAATGTAGGTTAATATTATTTGAATTTTAATTAAACTTAAATATTTATTTAGTAGAATTAAGACATACATAAAAAAAGTAAAGTCTGGATTTAATTTAGTCTAATACCATTTAAGAACTTCAAGTCTTAACAATGAAACTCTACTATTTCTTGAGTCGAGCTCAAACCTACATCATGGAGACAGGTTGAGATATGAGATTCGAGCTCTATTTAGTTTAACATGATATATGAGTTTGTAATAGTTTATGCAAAGATTAGTTATATTTTTCAAGAAGTCAAGATTTATCATAGTTTAAAGCAAGTGTATAATTCTTAAAAGATTAAGAGGCTTAAATTTAATTTAACAAATTATATATTCTATGCTATTATACAAAAAAAGAGTTTATTTTTTACTTTATCTAACACAAATTCTCTCTCAAATAATTTCGTAAGTCTATCTTTAATAATCACTAAGGGGGTGTTTGGTACAGAGAAAAAAAATGAGAAGAAATGGAAATGGAAATAGGAGAGAAATGGAATTGGAAAGAAATGGAAATAGGTGGAGAATTGAAAATCATTTCCTTTGTTTGGTAGAATAGAGAAAAGAAGTGAAAATCATTCTCCTTCTCTCAACCTAACTCTTCCAGCTGCCACCAACTCCACCTTCTCCTCTCTCTCTCTCCGGCGACCGTTCTTCCTCCTCTATCTTCTTCTAATCCACCACGGCCACCAACCACTAAAACCACAGCTGCCGCCAACCACTCCGCCGCGATTTAGGGTTGCTAGTTGTGAACGGACGGACGCCGGTCGGAGTAGGACGCGACGGAGTAGGGTTCCGCCAGTCGGAGTAGGACACGAACGGATGTTTTTGCCTACATCATCGCCGGAGTTGCTAGTTGCAACGCGACGGAGTAGGGTTCCGCCGTGCCGGACATCATCGCCGGTCGGAGCAATGGAAATAATACCATACACACTTTTTGCCTACACCGAGAAGACATATGAGTAGAGCAGAGAAGCGATGGTGGCTCACAGAGAATTCCATTTCTCTTCAAAATGGAGAGAATTGGATTTCTCAATTTTTTGCCTACACTCAATTCCCAGAGAAATCCAATTCTCCCCTCAATTCTCTACCTAATTCTCCCAAACAATGGAAATCCAATTCTCCACCCTCGTTTCTCTCTACCAAACACCCCCTAAATACTTAACTTATTTGATATTTTGTTTGACAGTTTCGTAAATGTATCTTTAATAATCACTAAATACTTAACATATTAACTATTTAATATTGTGTGTGACGTTATTTTAAACCAATTTCGATAACCTTATACTCGGGCAACTTTTTCTTGGCTAATAATGACATAACATGAGTAGTTCATTTTAGATTATGTACTTAAATATATTGATTTGACATGTTTTTTGAAAGGCATATAAATAAAGATAAACATATATTTATAAACTATAACTACTAATTATGTGTTCTTAAAAAAGTTTTAAGGTTAAAATAGTATCCCTTGTGTATTTTTTAAACAAATGATTGAAATTTTATATTGAATAGAATTCAGAAAATAATTTATTATTCGTAATTGATCGAATCGTTTTATTTATTTGATGGAATCGTTTGATATAATGGGAGAAAAATACATTTAGTTACTTTAAAGGGCCAATGTTTGAAAAGAATAAAAAGTTCAGGGGTTGAAAGGGTAAGATATGTAAACATAAGAAAAGTGAGATTCCAGGGTAGGAGAGAGAAGAAAGGCGATTGGTGGCATGGCTGACACTTGAGCCAAGTGTTTTGAGCCTGAATAACTCAAGTTGGTTAAAATCTAAAACTTCTTCCTTCGCTTCTAACTCTTTAGTCTTAACTCGAGTTAACAAGGTAAAAATAATAAAATATATGTTCACAAATATATATTTTTTTAAATGAATTTGCACAAATATATTAATTTGTTTAGAGTAGCATAAAAGAATATAACTACTTTTCTATATAATTGTAATTAAGGGCACTACGGGTGGTGCTCTAAAATACCTAAAATACCCTGGATTGTTTTAAGTTATGTGTAGTGGAATGCTACAAAATGAGACGCTTTGTGTCGTTTTAAGGGAGTTTATTTAGGTTTTGCTTTTAATCGTTTTGCTATTTTATATTTTGTAACAATTTATTTTATTTTTTTAACGTAGTTTTATTTTGATTTAATACGTATACATTAGTTTGTTACGTTCATTATATTTTTAACGTTTGGCTTTTTCAGTTGAAATGTGTAAGTTTTTTAGATTTTTAGCGAACGAACATAAACAAACACAAGCATGTTGATTTTTTTAATGAACAAACATTAACACATAGATTTTATGAAAAATGCGTGGTTGATGTAAGTGACGATAGTGGGTGGTAAACGGAAGTTGGCCATTGATGGAGAGGATAGACCGGCGATGGAGTCTATGTAATGAATATAAATTAAATTAGGGTTTGATGATGAAAGTGTTTCACAAATAAATGAGATGTTATAACCCGTTTTAGGACTATCCGGGTTTGGTGAGACTCATGACCTGGTAAAATTATTGTTTGATGATTAAGGGGCTATTTCACAAATAAATGAGATGTTATAACCCAATTAACGGTTATCCGGGTTTGTTAAGACCTATGACATGCGAAAATTATTGTTTGATTATGAAAGAGTGTCACAAATAAATAATGTGTTATAACCCATTTAAGAACTAATCGGGTTTGGTGTGACCAATCCCGCGAATTCGATTCAAACGCATGAGAAACCTCAAATCACAAATCAACCAATCTGATGGCTTGAGAGAGGATGTAGAGCAACCAGAGAATGTCACATATGATTTTTTTTGGTAGATAGATAGATATGAAATGAAATGATTATTAAATTTGGCAATACTGAATAAGCGAATGGTGGTACAGAAGATCTCAATTCCGGTTTAAATGAGATCTAAAATTCAGGGACCAAAGTAAATAATTTATATATAAGTTATAATTTTTGTGAAAATTTCTTAAATTGTAGGTGTAGTATAATCATGTTTCCTAATTTAAGTTTGCATGTTGCTTAAGTTTTTAGTTGCCTATATATAAGGCATATGATTTATTTTTCATTGTATTAAGTTTTATCTAAATTGATTAAGAATCGAACAAGTTTGTTCAAGTTCTTTGTGTTTTTAGGTTGTGATATTCATATAATAATTTAATAAGTGGTATCAGAGACTACACGTTTTTAGGATTGTTTATTTAAAGTCTTCCCGCTTGTTTCACGGATCAGACGTTCTAAGTATCTGATCACAGGAAGAAAACGAACGAGATGGAAGACATGCATTTATTTGGTGGAATCAAGAAACTGAACAAGACGAATTACAACTCACGTTCCACTTGAATAATGCCTTATCTACATGGTTAGGATCCATGGGAAATAACCAATGGAGGTTATGTTGCGTTACCGAGAATCGACACGTGCGATAAATAAGTGGAAGATCAAGGCACGACGCACCATATTCCTTTTAAAACCACGATCAAAGAGGATCACTTAGATCAAATATGTGATCTAGAAACCCCAAAAGCAATCATGGGATACACTAGCCTCTTTATTCTCAAGAAGAAAGAACACAAACCTCCAGCTTATTGAAAACGAGTTGTTGACAATTAGCCAAAAGGATATAACGATTCCATAATACTTTCACAACGTGAAAACTTTGTGTAGAGAAATCAAGGATTTGGATAAGCATGCCAGAATCGGTGATTCAATAATGAACTGTAACACTGCGTAAATAACCCTAGAATAAATGTGCCAAAAATACTAACTTTATAAGTCTAGGGACTAAAATGAACATTCTGAAAACTTCATCCATCGCGATACGCGATGGGGATGGACATAAGCCCATCGCGTAGCGCTATGGACTTGCACAAAGACCCAGATTTGGGCGGCGTAGAGATGCGCGATGGCTCATCCTCTAGGACCATCACGTAGCGCGATGTCCACGTTAAGTAACTGGGACACGTGTCCAACCGCGTGTGAACACGTGGCATAATATGGCAGGCCACGTGTCACAACCAGACGAGGCGGCGTCATTTTGCGGCTTCGCGATACACGACGAGCTAAGTAAAAACCCATCGCGTATCGCGATGGGTCTCTAAAAACGCCTATAAAAGGGGGAGACGGGTATGAGACTTTCTCATCCCAAAATTCACTCCACTTTCACATAGTTAACACAGGAAGGCGTGTGTAACACCCCGACCAAAGGCGGATTATACATCGGGGCGCCACATATTGTTTCATTACTCGTGACACTATTGGGTGTCAATATTTAATAAATACATTCATTCGCGCACACGCAAAGTAGACAGAAGATAACATAAATCAACATAAATCAATATATTATAAGGCAAAATATTCGAACAACAATAACTTGTCTTGATACATTTTAATCTAGGTCCAAAAGTAAAAAAAAACGTCCTACGTGTCCACAAGCTCCCAATGTAGCTACAGCAAACCTGAACATGTGTTAAAATAAAACGTCAAACACTTGCGTGTTGGTGAGAAATCAAGTTTAATACCATACATAGATAACAATAAATCTGCGCGCAACATGTGTATGTATGGTTTTCAACAAGGGTGTAATCTGATCGGGACCAACTCTAAGATTCATAGACTGCCAGTGCTCACAATTGAGCTCACAAACAAGAAAGACTGTGCAAGTGTAAACAAAAGAGAAAATCATAAACGATAGTTCTCCCGTGTTCATCTAATGGTACCATGAGAACTGCGGAATAGACCGACAAGACGGTTAATGATCCACACATACAAATAAACAGCCAAGTCTACGTCCTCAACACATGGGATACTGCGCGACTAAAGTTCATAAACAAGTTTAAGACTCTAAGTTTGTATGAACACATGAACATCCCAAAACATAAAAAATAAAAAGGGATTAGGTACGAGATTACTCACTTGATAAACGATGCGGTGAAAGATAAAGCAAGAACCAACTTTAAACAAGCACAAGTTAACCTATAATTAAAGATTATTGTTTTAACGATTGGTTTTTAAGTCTTGATTATAAGTCAGCATAATTAATAAGTAAATTATTATATATAATATATATTACCGGAAAAGCAGGGCAGAACAGGGAGGAAGACGGAGGCAGAGAGGGCGGCGGCTGAGGAAGAACAACGGCAAGGAGCAAGAGAGAACAGGAGAGTTTAAGTGCTTTGTGTGTGTAGTGTTAGGAAATATAAGTTTATTATTTATAGGGAAACCCTAGGGAACACAATCCCTAGAAAAGGGGAAAAGATCTCAAAAAGCAAAAGATTCCAAAAGCAAAAGATATCAAAAGATATGGCAGCTGCAGGGAACAAGGAAAAGCTGTCAGGTAACAGTAAACAGGCATGGGAGGGTCAGATAAAGGTACTGGTCAAGCATGGAAAAGCAGATCTCAAAAGATAATGTCAGTCACTTTTTCTGTCAACCAATGGGGTTGGTGCGCATGCTGCGCCGAAAGTAACTTTTCAGACATAAGATAGGTCAGGTCAACAGCACAGAAGAATAGACAACACAAAAGCAAACGGCTAGATTAAACAGAAGGAAACTCAAAGGGTTTAGCGCGAGAAGGCTCGAGCGCACGCGCGAGGGCGAAGGCTGACAGAACAAACCTTAGCGCGCCGCGGGAAGAACTATTATCCTTAGCGCGCCGCGGGAAGAATTACCATTCTTAGCACGGCGCGGGAAGAACTTCCGTTCTTAGCGCGCTGCGAGAAGAACTACAATTCTTAGCGCGTCGCGGGAAGAACTACCGTTCTTAGCGCGCTGCGAGAACAGTTCGCCTCGCGTATCGCAGGAACAACTGGTCTTCGCGCAGGCTTCCTTGTAAGGAGTCTGGCGCGTGGAGCAGCGCAGACATCCTTAGGCGGGAAGAAACAAAGGACAAACAAAATTAAGGGGTTCAAGGCTTAAGGGCGGGACGGCGACAAGAGAGAGAAAGAGGCGGGACGGCAACAAGAGGGAAAAGAAGGCGGAGAGAAGAAGAGGGACGGGACGGCGGAAAGGAAGAGAGAGGAAGAGGCGGGAAGGAAAATATTATTAGTAATATATATATTTTAAATGTCAAGTTTTAAAAGAAAATAATTAAATTTTTAAATCATAAAAAGAATCGGATCAGAAAACGGGTACCTGGGTTGGGTCGGATTCGGGCAGATGTCACAGTCTCCCCTACTTTAAGAAATTTCGTCCCGAAATTTATCTCGAAGTAGGCTGCGCAGAGAACATGTGCGGGTACTTGATCTTCATCTGATCTTCCCTTTCCCATGTAAACTCGGCTCCGCGCTTGGACTCCCAGCGAACTTTCACGATAGGGATGCGACTGCGCTTGGTTTGCTTAACCTCGCGATCCATAATCTCAACAGGCTTCTCAACGAAATGCATAGATTCATCAACTTGAACTTCATCAAGTGGAATGTGAAGGTTCTCGTCAGCTAAACATTTCTTGAGATTGAAAACATGGAACGTTGGATGCACATTGCTGAGCGCGGGCGGCAGGTCAAGTCTGTAGGCAACTTTTCCTACACGCGCGAGAATCTTAAATGGTCCAACATATCGAGGAGCAAGCTTACCTTTCTTCCCAAAGCGGACAACACCCTTCCAGGGCGACACTTTGAGGAGAACAAGATCACCAACTTGAAATTCGAGAGGCTTTCGCCTGCGATCTGCGTAACTCTTCTGTCGGCTTCTAGCAGTCAGCAGATGATCACGGATCTTGGCGATTTTATCGGTTGTCTCTTGAACAAGTTCGGGTCCTGTGATTTGAGCTTCACCCACTTCGCTCCAACAAATCGGGGAGCGGCACTTACGACCGTAAAGTGCTTCAAATGGGGCCATACCAATACTGGAATGATAGCTGTTATTATAAGAGAACTCGATCAAAGGCAGGTGCGAATCCCAATTACCTCCAAAATCAAGAACACAAGATCGGAGCATATCCTCAAGAGTTTGAATAGTTCGCTCAGACTGACCGTCAGTCTGAGGATGATATGCCGTACTCATGTCCAAGCGAGTTCCTAGCGCAGATTGGAGAGATTTCCAAAAGCGGGATATAAAACGGCCATCGCGATCGGATATGATGCTCAAAGGAGTACCATGGCGGCAGACAATCTCTTTGACATAAAGCTGCGCGAGTTGCTCAACACGGTAGTTTTCACGAATGGGCAGAAAGTGAGCAGACTTAGTCAAACGATCCACTATTACCCAAATGCTATCATGTTTGCTTGCTGTCAAAGGTAACTTGGTAATAAAGTCCATCGCTATACCTTCCCATTTCCACGTAGGAATTTCTGGTTGTTCGAGCAAACCAGATGGGCGTTGGTGTTCAGCTTTTACCTTAGAACAAGTCAGGCATCTAGCTACGAACACAGCAATATCCTTCTTCATACCGGGCCACCAATAAGTAATGCGCAAATCCTTGTACATCTTATCAGCGCCAGGATGAATAGAATACCGAGATTTATGCGCTTCACTCAGGATATCAGCACGAAGATTCTCATCAAAGGGAATCCAGATGCGATTGAGATAGCAGAGAATTCCACTCAGATTAGGGACAAAGTGCGCTTCCGCGCCACACGCTAACTCGGCGCGAAGGTTACCATTACTGATGGATGCGCGCTGCGCGTCACGAATGCGCGATTCGAGGTTGCTTTGGATCGGCGCAAAGTGAAGCTGTGTGCGTGGCAAGATACAGTTAAGCTGGCAGGGTTTGCGGCTAAGCGCATCGGCTACCACATTAGCCTTACCAGGATGATACCGGATCTCACAATCGTAATCGCTGATGAGTTCGTTCCATCGGCGTTGCCTCATGTTGAGTTCCTTTTGATCAAAGATATGCTGAAGGCTTTTATGGTCAGTGTAGATGATACACTTAGTACCATAAAGGTAGTGTCTCCAGATCTTCAAGGCAAATACCACTGCGCCTAGTTCGAGGTCGTGAGTTGTATAATTCTTTTCATGAACCTTAAGTTGCCTTGATGCGTAAGCGATAACCTTGCCTCGTTGCATAAGAACACAACCGAGACCTTGGTTGGATGCATCGCAATACACGACAAAATCATCATTACCCTCAGGTAGCGCAAGAACAGGTGCTTCACACAACAAACGCTTGAGCGTCAGAAAGGCTTCTTCTTGCTTCGAGCCCCAAATATACGGTTTACCTTTGTGCGTTAGAGCTGTTAAAGGCAAAGCGATCTTCGAGAAGTTCGAAATGAAGCGCCGGTAATAACCAACTAAGCCCAGAAAGGAACGGATCTCGGTAGGAGTGGTTGGCGTAACCCAGTTCTTGATTGCTTCAATTTTGGATGGGTCGACATGAATACCCATCTTGTTTACAACATGACCAAGAAACTGTACTTCATCCGACCAAAATTCACACTTGGAGAGCTTAGCATAGAGCTGCTCGGCTCTAAGCTTTTGCAATACCAACCGAAGATGTTGCTCATGCTCGGCCTTGGTTTTGGAATAAATCAGAACGTCATCGATAAACACAATCACGAATTTATCCAAGAAAGGCCTACACACCCGATTCATTAGATCCATGAATACGGCGGGTGCGTTGGTTAAACCGAAGGACATGACCAAGAATTCAAAATGGCCATAACGAGTTCGAAAAGCAGTCTTCGGAACATCTTCATCGCGGATGCGCAACTGGTGATAGCCAGAGCGGAGATCGATCTTGGAGAAACAAGAGGCACCTTGGAGTTGATCAAAGAGGTCGTCAATACGCGGTAAGGGATACCGGTTCTTAATGGTGAGTTTGTTCAACTCGCGGTAATCAATACACATGCGAAACGAACCATCTTTCTTTTTAACGAACAACACCGGAGCACCCCAGGGCGAAGAGCTAGGGCGAATGAATCCTTTAGCGGTCAACTCTTGAAGTTGGCTTGCCAATTCTTGCATCTCAGCGGGCGCAAGACGATAAGGAGATTTGGCTACGGGGGAAGCACCAGGGACAAGATCAATACGGAACTCGACTTCACGAGCGGGAGGGATACCAGGAAGATCATCAGGAAAAACTTCAGGGAAATCACGCACAACAGGGATATCGCGAAGCTTTTTCTTTCCTTCATCGGGTTTAACCACATGGGCTAAAAATGCAATACACCTTTTCCGCATGAGCCTTCGGGCTTCGGCGCAAGACATAAGTTTAAGACCACTGGAGGGTTTTTCGCCGTAGATATGAAGATCACCATTTTCTCGAGGAATGCGAATCAACTTCTTGGCGCAAATAACTTCGGCGCGATTATGCGAAAGCCAGTCCATACCAATAATAACATCGAAGCTTCCAAGAGGCATGGGGATGAGGTCGATCAGAAAATCGTTTTCGTTTAGGTTAAGCGTGCAATTTTTAATCACGGAGTTGATTAAAACAGTTTCGCCATTAGCCAATTCAACTGAAAAATTTTCTTTTAAATTGCTGCGCGGTCGCGCAAGCTTCTGCTCAAACGCGCGAGAAATAAAACTTCGATCGGCGCCAGTATCAAAAAGTACAGAAGCATAAAATCCGTTAAGCAAAAATGTACCATTAACTACGTCATTATTCGCTTGCGCTTGATGCGCGGTTATGTTAAAAGCTCGGCCACGCGTCACTTGGTTCAAAATCTGGTTCACTGGATTCGCTTGCGTAATCTGAACTTGTAGTCTCGGGCACGCGTTCCGGAAATGACTGGGATCACCGCAGTTAAAGCACGATCTGGGTCGTGGGTTTTGGTAGGTTGGTTGTGGGTTCTGCGGGTAGACTGGTGGTGTTGGCGTAATTGGATTGGCGGAAAGAACTCTACAGTTTTCCGCCATGTGACCAGCGCGGCCACATCGGTGACAAAGTCGACACGGGGTTTGGGTTGGGTGGTGAAATCTACAGGTTGGGCAAAAGGGGTGGTTTCCTGTGTAAGGTTTCTTAGTTGGCGGGGCAGGGAGTGCGGGATTGGTTAGGGCGTAGTTGTGGACTATAGGGGGAGTTGGGTAGGTTGACAGTGGGTTAGGCGCGTAAACTGGAGGTTGGTAGGTGGGTTGCTGGACAATGGGCGGGTTGATAAGCGCATAGGCTTTGCGCCTGCGCTTGAGGTTGTTACGGTTTGAGGGTTCTGGCTTGGTTTCTGTTGGTTCAGGGGCAGTCTTGGTGGGTTTGGTCTTTTCAGTTCCCCGCAGGAACAGGGTTCCTGCTCTGACATGGTTGTCGCTGAGCACGGCGGCCAACTCAATGGCGTCAGAGAGGGTTACTGGGTTTCTGGCCCATACAGAATCTTGAATTTCCATGGGGAGACCCCCAAGGAATTTCTCGATGGCTCGGCGGGAAGGGGTAACAAGGTGAGGGACAAGCAGGCTTAGTTCATGGAAGCGCATCGCGTACTCGCGCGCTTCGCCACTGTACTGCTTAAGATTCCAAAATTCTTCTTCCAGGCGCTTAACTTCGTTGGGAGGGCAGAATTCTCGCGTCATAATTTCCTTGAATTCCTCCCATGTCATGCTAGAAGCAGCTTCCGCGCCACGCGCGTGAGCTACTCCATTCCACCATGTAAGCGCTCTAGATTCCAGGACACTGGAAGCATATAGGGTTCGTCTGTCTGAGGGGCATTGGGTGTGGAGGAAAGTGTTTTCTATTTTCTCAAGCCACTGGAGCATCACGGTGGCTCCTTCAAGACCTGTGAACTTTGGAGGGTTACCCGCATTAAAGGACTTAATGTTGTAACCGGAGGTATTGTTTTGGCTCAAAGCTTGGGCTATTGCGGCGGCCATTTCCTGGGAACGTTGCTGTCTACGCCTGCGCGAGGCTTCTCTTCTCTGAAATCGGCGAGATAGCGGAGGCATTCTATAAAAGTTTTAATTTTTGTTAATATCTTGGTTTTAGCGCAAAGTATAACCTCGAAAAGCTTGGTTTCGCGGAGTCAGTTACTGTCAGAAGTTAAAGTAAAATAAATGACCCTAAATGCAGACTTAATAAAGGTAACAAATTCGAATCAAGAATCGACAATTCATGTATCACCATGACTTTCCGAATTCCCAATTTAAAATATACGAGCAAACGAGTATTGGAGATTGACGATTCATGTATCACCATGACTTTTCAATCCTCAATATAAAATATACAAGAAAATGAGTATTGGAGGTTGACAATTCATGTATCACCATGACTTTTCAAGTCTCCAACCTCAGAACATAATCGTAAATGGAAATTGAAAATCAACTATTCATGTATCACCATGACTTTTCGGATTTTCAAATCCAACAAACGAATATGTAAGAAAAATCAATAAAAAAATCGAAATTCAACAAAAATCGAAATATCGCGGAATAAAACATAAAATCATATACTGCGTCTGCGCAAGCATATTTATAAACAACGAGTAATTAACAATAAGCGCGCAAACATGAGATTTCTCTCATGCGCGAGAAGGGACTCTTAGGTATTCTAGGCCGTTACGTCTAACCACCTATCCTAAAGTCAACGAGCTCTGATACCAATCTGTAACACCCCGACCAAAGGCGGATTATACATCGGGGCGCCACATATTGTTTCATTACTCGTGACACTATTGGGTGTCAATATTTAATAAATACATTCATTCGCGCACACGCAAAGTAGACAGAAGATAACATAAATCAACATATTATAAGGCAAAATATTCGAACAACAATAACTTGTCTTGATACATTTTAATCTATGTCCAAAAGTAAAAAAAAACGTCCTACGTGTCCACAAGCTCCCAATGTAGCTACAGCAAACCTGAACATGTGTTAAAATAAAACGTCAAACACTTGCGTGTTGGTGAGAAATCAAGTTTAATACCATACATAGATAACAATAAATCTGCGCGCAACATGTGTATGTCTGGTTTTCAACAAGGGTGTAATCTGATCGGGACCAACTCTAAGATTCATAGACTGCCAGTGCTCACAATTGAGCTCACAAACAAGAAAGACTGTGCAAGTGTAAACAAAAGAGAAAATCATAAACGATAGTTCTCCCGTGTTCATCTAATGGTACCATGAAAACTGCGGAATAGACCGACAAGACGGTTAATGATCCACACATACAAATAAACAGCCAAGTCTACGTCCTCAACACATGGGATACTGCGCGACTAAAGTTCATAAACAAGTTTAAGACTCTAAGTTTGTATGAACACATGAACATCCTAAAACATAAAAAATAAAAAGGGATTAGGTACGAGATTACTCACTTGATAAACGATGCG
The DNA here is from genome assembly GCF_021521415.1 of Bidens hawaiensis. Lineage (NCBI taxonomy): Eukaryota > Viridiplantae > Streptophyta > Magnoliopsida > Asterales > Asteraceae > Bidens > Bidens hawaiensis. The sequence continues at coordinate 54,219 of NW_027498249.1, read as the reverse complement.
GTGAAAGATAAAGCAAGAACCAACTTTAAACAAGCACAAGTTAACCTATAATTAAAGATTATTGTTTTAACGATTGGTTTTTAAGTCTTGATTATAAGTTAGCATAATTAATAAGTAAATTATTATATATAATATATATTACCGGAAAATCAGGGCAGAACAGGGAGGAAGACGGAGGCAGAGAGGGCGGCGGCTGAGGAAGAACAACGGCAAGGAGCAAGAGAGAACAGGAGAGTTTAAGTGCTTTGTGTGTGTAGTGTTAGGAAATATAAGTTTATTATTTATAGGGAAACCCTAGGGAACACAATCCCTAGAAAAGGGGAAAAGATCTCAAAAAGCAAAAGATTCCAAAAGCAAAAGATATCAAAAGATATGGCAGCTGCAGGGAACAAGGAAAAGCTGACAGGTAACAGTAAACAGGCATGGGAGGGTCAGATAAAGGTACTGGTCAAGCATGGAAAAGCAGATCTCAAAAGATAATGTCAGTCACTTTTTCTGTCAACCAATGGGGTTGGTGCGCATGCTGCGCCGAAAGTAACTTTTCAGACATAAGATAGGTCAGGTCAACAGCACAGAAGAATAGACAACACAAAAGCAAACGGCTAGATTAAACAGAAGGAAACTCAAAGGATTTAGCGCGAGAAGGCTCGAGCGCACGCGCGAGGGCGAAGGCTGACAGAACAAACCTTTGCGCGCCGCGGGAAGAACTATTATCCTTAGCGCGCCGCGGGAAGAATTACCATTCTTAGCGCGGCGCGGGAAGAACTTCCGTTCTTAGCGCGCTGCGAGAAGAACTACAATTCTTAGCGCGTCGCGGGAAGAACTACCGTTCTTAGCGCGCTGCGAGAACAGTTCGCCTCGCGTATCACAGGAACAACTGGTCTTCGCGCAGGCTTCCTTGTAAGGAGTCTGGCGCGTGGAGCAGCGCAGACATCCTTAGGCGGGAAGAAACAAAGGACAAACAAAATTAAGGGGTTCAAGGCTTAAGGGCGGGACGGCGACAAGAGAGAGAAAGAGGCGGGACGGCAACAAGAGGGAAAAGAAGGCGGAGAGAAGAAGAGGGACGGGACGGCGGAAAGGAAGAGAGAGGAAGAGGCGGGAAGGAAAATATTATTAGTAATATATATATTTTAAATGTCAAGTTTTAAAAGAAAATAATTAAATTTTTAAATCATAAAAAGAATCGGATCAGAAAACGGGTACCTGGGTTGGGTCGGATTCGGGCAGATGTCACAGCGTGCCCAATAGCCGAGACGAGCCGGCGTGCCATTTTCTCGAAGTTCGTGCAAGTAACAAAGTCATAAACGAGTAGCAATCATATAAGCGAGTAGATCAAGATCCTACCGTCCAGTTTTCTTAGTATTGTCATTCCAAATATCCGTACTAAGGTAGGAGTTATGTATAAGTTATTTAAGTTATAGCTTAGACATCAATCGAGGCTATGCCCTTTAACCTTGAAAGTATTTATAAACATTCACAAACGAGTTTTCATAAACGTTACTTCCTGATGAAGTAATGTTAACAGAAAGATATATTTTGACGGACATGTGGTAAACTGTAAGGGGGATATCACTAGTAGTGAGTTTCTTGCTTAAGGAAAAGTAATTCGTACAAATCCCAATCAACCGAGGGACCCGTTTACTTACCTGGAGAAACTCACCATTCAAAGTGTTTTCATCCACAAACAAATAGAGAAACGATTTCAAGGTTAAGCTTAACAATCATAGCTTAATCAAGAAACACCATTCAAAGTATTTATACAAACCTATTATTGTATAGGTTAATATCATTCTCAATCAAGCAAAGGTTTCAAACGCACCGACGGTACAGGTCAATACGTTAACCTTTACAATCAGTCAAAACATATTTATATTCGATAAGATGAACAGGTGTTTGTCTTAACGAGTCAGTCAACGTTTACATGATATTACGTGATCTCTAAAACGTTAGAATACAAAGTAGAAAATAAAAGCAACTCAGACCGAGTACACATGTGTCTGGATCCAAACATAACTGTTCAGCCTAAACAATCAAAGGCTACGTGGCCGCGGGCTAACAGTCATAACTAGTTCTCCATTAAGAGCTACGTGGCTCGGGAACACTTTTGTGTGTGTAGGGTAGTGGTACAAATCCCAAGAATGAAATACTTCTTGATGAGTGTACATAAAACTATATTTGTATTGTAACTGTTATTCAAATGTTTTATAGAGTTATACGCGCTCACCAGCATATAGCTGACGTATTTTTCCAACCCATTACAGGTAATTAAGCATTAGAAGCAATAGCAAGGATTGGAGTCTTTATGAAGATAGAAGCGCGTTACAAGATGGCTCCGTTTTTGATAAACTAAATCCTTGTAATATGAAACACGTATTTTGTAAACGAATACTTGGGTATTTAATTCCTAAGTAGATTTTCAATGTAAATTAATATTATGTTCAACCTAAAAGTCTTCCGCTAAAATTAACCCATAAACTCTTGTATATTTACAAAACAGGTACCAACTTGTGGTCACGCGCCTAGGCCCTAAGTCGGGGTGTGACAGAAACAAAGAATAATCCATGGGTTAAGACCAAAGTTCTAGAGCTTCGTGGCAGCCATCCAAGGCTAGCCACCTTAACCTTCCCTAACCGATTTTGATTTACTTGCAGGTAAAAAGCCCTGACAAAACAATCCAACATTGTTAATGTAAAAGTCGAATAAGATAATGCTTTATTCACCAAAAGCTCCCCCAATGGGGTAGCAATCTAGATTAGGGGTGTTCAAAGTTCAATATCCAAAATTTCGAATAGTTAATTCTACTATCTGAATCTGAAAAGTTAGATTTCTTAATTTTTTAATATTTCAAATTCGGATTTTTTGCACGCCCCTAATCTGGATCACCCTGAAGTGTGTGTGTGTGTGTGTGTTTCTCTCTATACTATACTATATATATATATATATATATATATATATATATATATATATGAGGGATATTTTGAGAACCTTGATGAGTTATAAAAACTTTAAGGGGTTGTTTGGGGGAGCTTTTTAAATTGGTTACTTGCTTTTTGAAAATCAAAAGCAACTTTTGAAAAGCTACATTTTGAAGCTTTTGGAGTTGCTTTACCAAACACATTTTGCTTTTCAACAAACAAATAGCAAATAAGCAAGTTTTAGAAGCTCACCCAAACACCCCTAAGAACTTAATATAGACCACACATTTAATTAAACGAGTATGGAATATGTGGCTGCGAATAAATTTGATTAGAAAATTAATCAGGAGAGAGAATAAATACTTTTGATAATTACACAAGTTTAACTTTTAGTTACACATGTGTAATAAGTTGATTTGGTGTGTAAAAAAATACTATAATTTTTTACGTTACTTACACTTACGTATTACATGTGTGTAAACAAAATTCAGAAAAAAAATTGTTACGTTGAGTTCTTTCGAGTTCTTAAAACTCAAAGTGGTTCTCAAAAGAAATCAATTTGTATGTATATATATATATATATCTTTCTCTCTCGATATTAAAAATATTAATGAGTGAAAGATGGACTGTGGGTGATAGATGAGCTTATCCGCGTTTAAAAGATGGATTGAGACAAAATGTGCGTCGCTAACGTGGAAGAGAGAGATGGTGAAAGATGGATTGGGGTGGGCACTCCCATCACCCCCAACGGAACCAATAAATGTGTTTAATTGTTTAATCAAGTTATTTAATCATCTTTATGATTAAAATCCCAAAAAAATATATATTCACAGTATTAGAAACAGCAAATTAAAAAAACTCGGTATTACGGAGACTAAAAGTTAGTAGTATATATACTTCGTTACTTCATATTATGATATTTGCTCTTATTATTATTAATTTCATATAGTTCAGTTTATGATAAAAAAAATATTTTTAATAAAAAATACTAATAATAATATTTTTCCACGATTTTAGAATCTATTTTAAATTGTCACCTTACCTTACCTTTTTTTTTCTTGGAATAATAAAAATGTTTTTAGAACTAAAAAATAAATTTCTTAATATTGAACATTGAACTTGAAGGAAAGAGCAACTAAAAATCAAAAATGAGTCTGTTTGAAATATATATATATATATATATATATATATATATATATATATATATATATATATTACTAAAGTTGGGCTAATCTAGTGACGAATACTTTCCTAAACAAATTTATTTTATAACTATGGTATTCAATGTTGGTTAGGTGATCTCATACTAATAAGAAGTGAAATCTCTATTGTACGGATTAATATTGTTAGAATAGGCGGAGGAAAACACGCTTGTGTGGATTTTTTGAAAATCTCTCTTGTCAGGCTCAGAAACAGCGGGTTTATTACTAGGCCGCCTGTGTTGGCAGAATCTGAAAAATGTTGCTAAGCATGGAAAAAACCAGTGATAAGAATCAACAAGTTTCCATTCCCTTCGTTTATGATACACTATGAGTCATTGCCTCCGAAGTTGTTGCGTCCTGAAAAGAGTTTAGCGGATCGTGCACAGTTCTTATCGGCTCCGAAGAACAATAGCTTTGTTTTCATATGATTAGTTTTGTCATTCAAAAGATGGTTGCGGCGTAACTTGTCGCCCGTGCGCATGTCTCTTTTTTGTAATTGGAACCGTACTTAAATAAAGTATAAACCGACCTTTATTTTGTAGAAAACTATATATTGTTTTAACAATTAAAGTTTTAGAAATGTTTCGCTATAATATTATGTTTATTAATTTTTTCTTTGAAATATAATGAACATTTACACGTTAGTTTCATTAATGAAGATATGGTTCGGGCGTTGGAAAACCAATGATGACGGTGACGAAATATGAAGGTGGTGACGATGGAGTACGACTTTAGTCGCGGTGGTAAGCTTTTGCCAATGACCGCTGATAAAGGTCAAAGAAGATAAAAATTAACATTCAACCACTTTATATTTAATACAACAATAACAGCTAAAAAAGTAATAAATATGATATCTCACATAAGAATACAAAATCATTCACATTTGAATCTTTATTTTTATCCATATAATTTAACTAAAAAAACCATTTTTATTCATAAAATTTGATCACCCGTTAAAACCCATACTCTTGAATTCTCATATTTGTCTTTATTCAATTTAATTATATTTATTTATTTTATATTATATTTTTTACCTTTTGCCGTCACAACATATATATAGAGCAAATAGCAATATATATATATATATATATATATATATATATTAAAAAAAGTCAAGAACTCTTTTGAACTCTTAATAACCAAATATTTTTTAATTTTTTATATATTAACATTATTTAAGAGTAGTATCATATTTTATATATAAATTTTTTATTACATATATTAATCACAAGTTTACATATGTGTAAAATTTATGTACTTAAAAATTTACATATTTGTAACATAGATATGTATAAAAACTAATTTTCAAAATTGTAATCGTGAATATATATATAAAAACTAATAAAACTACACTCAAATAATATTGACTTACAAAAAAATTATAAAAAATGTTAGTCTTTAAGGATTCCTTCAAGTTCTAAAATAATTTAAAAGTTTTGTAATGATACTCATAGGGAATCAGATAGAAGTAAAAAATTTGATAAAATCCTTAAACTTCTTATTAAATAATTATAGTTTGAAATGATATAAAGATTTCAATGTGAATGCTAAGATTAAGATAAGTTATTCAAAAAAGTTAAAAAAGAATTGAAATGAAAAGTTGATTTTCTAAAGTAACAAAAACAGAATTACTTTAATTTAAGAAATTTCCAAAATTTAGGCCAAAATCAATTTTCTTCCCTAAAATCCTTGTGTGATTAAATTTCTTATTTTCTGGTAAGCAACTTTGTTGGCAGTCTACCCAAACTCACCCATATATATCTACCTCTTCTCACAGCCCAATTTAATTCTCCAAAACCCCCTTCACTCTCTCTCTAAAAACCCCATAAAATAATATCTAGAGAGAGAAATGAAAAGACGAAGGTTGTCACCAACTTCATCATCTTCATGCTCATCTTCTTCATCTTCATGCATTAATGAACCTCAGCCTCCAAAATCAAAAAGACCCAGTAGACCCAGTAACAAGATCAACACTCAGAAATCAAATCAAAATCAAAATGCTGCTGCTGATACCACAAGAAGAAGCTCCATTTACAGAGGTGTCACAAGGTACATTAATTACAAATTTCTTCCAAAAAAAAACAAAAAAAAACAATCAAAATTTTGTTTTTTTTCCCAAATTAAGTTGAAATCACATACCCATTTCTTCAATTTGTTGAAATCAGTAAAAAGTTTACAAATTTTTAATTTTTCTTAAATTTAGGTGAAAACAGGGGAGGGTGGTTGTGGGTTACATGCATTGAATGTTCATAAAACTTTCAATTAAATCATAATAAAATCAAATAAATTAGATTAATTCCATTGTAAAGATTCAGTCTTTCAACTTTTTCAAGATCAATTTATGCAAATTTCAGTTAATTTCTTGAAATTTCTCAACTTAAACTCAGACTGTTCAAGAACAGAGTATACATATTCTGAGCTACATGCATGAAATTAATCAAATGATCATGAAAAGATCCCAATTTTTTTGACAGTTTAATCTCCAAGCTTCCAATTGCTTAATTTTTTTAATTTAATTTAATTTTTATTTTTTTGCAAAATTACTAAATTAAACTCTGTTTTTGGAGAACAGAGAGTATTGATTCTGGGTTGCATGCAGGAATTGATTTTAATTATTATAAAAAAATGATTAAAGTTGCATGCAATGAAATTAAAGGAATTTATGCTGATCTTTAACAGGCATAGATGGACTGGAAGATTTGAAGCACATCTGTGGGACAAGGGTACATGGAACAGCATCCAAAACAAGAAAGGAAAACAAAGTGAATACCATCTTTTTCTCTGTTTTATTTTTTTTATTTAATTATTATTATATATATATAATAAACATAAATGACATAGATCTGCAGTGTTAATTTAGTGATAATTTTAGTTAATTTGTTAATTAATTAATTAATTTAATTACAGTTCTGACTGTTTTTTTGGTTGTTCTGGTTTGGTGTGATCTCCTGTTGCTGATTGTGGCCACTATGGTGTCTGATTTTATAGTTTATTTGGGTAAGTATTCTCTCACTTTTCTTTGCCTTTTGTCATTACTTTTTTTCATTTTACTTTAATAATATAAATGGGCTACTCAGCTTTCAACTAAGGTATAAATAAAATTATAATTTGATTACAATAGTCAGTATAAAATTTAATTTAGGATTTTATGCTATTCTTTTTAAAGATAAATAATAAATTCAACCTTTTATTGTGTACACAACAAATTTAGAAAAGAGGACAAAAATGGTATAAGAAAAGTTTGTTGCGCGTACAATAGTTTTTATCGTGTAAATCATCTCTCTTAAAAAAAGTTGTATCGGTATAGTGTCAAAATCATCATCAAATGTGACGTCTGATGATATTTGGATATTTGACAAGTAGTTATGATAATTTTACCGATCTACGAGTCAAATCAAATGTATTACTTATATTAGTTTGTTGTTTGTGTGTTCAAAGTGAACTACGCATACTAGAGTGAATTTGATATTGTAGAGCCGAAAAACATTGGGTTTTGGCCTTTATGGGACAATGTGGTTAACGAAATAGTGTTGTATTTGTGTAGGGGCATATGATAGCGAAGAGGCTGCTGCTCGCACGTATGATCTTGCTGCCCTTAAATATTGGGGACCTGAGACAACACTCAATTTTGAGGTATCTACAAAAATATTGTATATTCTGTCACGCATTTGCTTGTCAATCTCTTTGAACATTGTGCATTTCATATTTCATCATAGTTTGAGGGAAAATTGCAATTGATAAGTCTTTTCGTTCATGAATCATTTATGTATGTATGTATTGCAGATAGATGTGTACCAAAAGGATATTGAAGAAATGGAAAAGTTATCTAAGGATGAATATTTAGCCTCGTTAAGGCGAAGGAGCAGTGGATTTTCGAGAGGGGTTTCAAAATATAGAGGAGTAGCAAGGTAACCGACCATCACTGAACCGATAATATCCATTTATAATTTACTATGGCGAGTCGATTTTTTCTCTAAAAAATACTAAAATTGTTTTTCAAGTAAAACTTGGACATGCATGATTAAAATTAAAAAGATTAATTTATATTAACAAAAAAAAAATGAAGTGATTAGGACATGGTGTGAGTTGTGGGAGATCATGTTTTTTGTGTGTAACATGTGAATTGTGAAATGTTGGTGCAAACATGTGTTTGTATATGTGAAGTTGATTTTACATATGCGTCTTCTATAGTATATACTTTTGTATTATATATAACCCAAGACCGTGATTTATTTGTCTTAAGTTTAGTTATAAAAAGAACCAAAAGATGGGTTGTTGGTTATACCCTAAACAAGACACTTAGTAAAAAGTATGTGGTAGAGAATTGATTTACAAAACTATTTCATTAAAAATTTTTGATAGCGACTTGAATTGTTGTGATGTAGACTTCTTTTTGTTCCAAATGTTGGTCGTTTTGGACTTTTAGATCACTTGGCATTAGAATCACTAAAGAATCACTACACTTGCTCAGCACAAGTTGAATTTTACATGATTCTATTGGTTAGCATGGTATTAGTGGACCCTGTGGGTTTTCCAATAGAGAAAACATGATGTTAACGTACATGGTTTCACTTCTACAGGCACCATCATAACGGAAGATGGGAGGCAAGGATTGGCCGAGTTCTTGGAAACAAATACCTATACTTGGGAACTTACGGTACACGCCAACTCTCACTCTTCGATATATCTTGTGTATATGCATGTTTTTGTCTTGTTTATTTATAGTACATTTTTCTTGATATTTATATATTTAATCACACTTAGGGATTAGGGTTGCTAATAGATTAACAAAAGTAGCCACCGCGTAGGACAAACCCGCTTAAAAATCAACCATCCATCGCTGAACTAATAAGTCATTTAGGCTATTTAAATTCTTGTGGTTAACAGTCCAGCAATGGTTGAGACGATAACCCACTTGCCCTTCACATTTAACCGATAACCGATTGGTTAAAAACATTAAATATAATTATATTATATTGAAAGGAACTAGAATGGAACAATTTGGTAGTTGTTGCTATTAGATGCTTGACTCTTCATATTTAACCGATAACCAATTGGTTAAAAACATTAAATATAACTATATTAAAAAAGAGCGAAACTAGAATGGAACAATTTGTTAGTTGTTGCCATTAGATATTTTGAACGTGTGATTTATGTCAACATCTAGGGATTGCTTTTAAGAACACAATTGTGTACTTTGAATGCCTTTTTGTTTCCAAATTAGTGTGCTCAACTACCAACTTAAAAATTAAAGCACATTTACAATTTCCAGGCAAAGTGAATTATAATAACCGCTCAAATGTTGCTAAATCCTTTCAGTTTTATACATTAACGACAAAACTTATAAATCATACACTTAAACTTTCATCAACTCTTTTACTCATTTGACATAAAAGTTGACTTGGTATGAATTACAGGTTTAAAATAGGTGTGTGTGAGTGTTGATCCTTAAACCAATATTTTCGTGACCGTGAAATAAACACATATAGCTTGTCCGATAAAGCCTCTTTGAACATGTTGATTACAGGCCGAACTGATTGTAACCAAACAGGTGATTCAGAAAGGGTGTTTAAACAGGATTTCAACAATAAATTTGTTTTTTTTTATTTTTCAAAATCAATTGAAATTATTTATTAATTTGTTTAAGATTCTATACTTCAAGGGTCATAATTACAATTAAACATAAATACTCTGTTAATCTGTGTGACTAATTATGACGTGGCACATGCTGACTTGATTTGATTTCTTTTCTTTTAATGATGATGGTTAAAACATATAACACTTCCATTTGTTTGTACCACTCATGATGTACAAGCAACTTGCACTTGCATCTAGTTCCTAAAGGGTTTGGATTTAGTCTGAACACATTTATAAACTTTACATTACCGTTTTGTTTTTATAAACTTTATTAAAGGTAATGTATTTCAACATACAATAATTACTACTTGTTTTATATCAAAACTTAATAGTTAATAAAGAATAAATGTCCAAAATTTGTAATTTAAAGTTTTAAACCCATTGTTTATAAACATTTATGATTCGAGTTGTAGGTTAGTAACTTTAGTATAATCATATGTAGAAAATTAGGCTAAACAAGTTACGAGTTGTATATAACAACTTGCGATTAGACTGATGATTTTAGGGATGAGTAATGTACCCGTACTGAACCGGATACATTCAGTACCAATACGGGAACCACTTTTCAAGGTTTCGTGCAGTGCCAGTATTTTACCAACTTTTTTTGCATTCGGTACCGGTACCCATTTTTGGTAATTTTGGGTATCAGTATAGAGTGTATTAGGCATGGTTTTTGGGTCCAGATCGTATAAGACATAATAATTCCGGTCAAGATATTTGACTGAATAAAACCACCGGACATAGGGTAATAAGATATTGACTTTGCATTTTGTGGGATTCTTATCAGCCGTACAAAACAGACTTTACATATCCAATCACATAGATCCAATCTCACAACAAATAAACAATTACCATGAAAAGACGTGCATGTTTTTATATTTTTTTTTGTCCAAAAAATTACTCCATGATTCTACTCTGTTCTGTTTAAAAATGCAAAATTTTTAATGATTTTGTAAAATTATATTCAAGTTTAATACTCTTTAAGATCTGGTTAAAGATATTCTCTGATAAGTTTATATTATATTTAAACTTTTTACTATTTTGTTCATTAGTAAGCATCATATGCTTGGCTCATTTGATTTTGATTATAATTTTAATCTTTGTTAAAAATATTTTGATTAATTAATTAAATATATTGGTTACTGCAATAATGCAATATAAAAGAAGAATAAAAGTAACTTTAAAGTTTAAAGCCCTTGTTCCAGTATATACTAGAACAGTTCACGTGACCCCTTGTTTTCTAATACTTTTATTAAAAGTTTAAATTTATCAATTAAAATTATGTATTAAATCAGGAAAAACAATTGTTAATTTGTTATTACATTTTGACTGATTAATGCACTCTTTTGAAGGCACACAAGAGGAAGCGGCTGCAGCATACGATTTAGCAGCCATCGAGTATCGAGGCGCAAAAGCAGTGACCAATTTTGATATTAGCATATATGCTGATCGATTGAAAAACATGTCACAAACCCAAACCACCCCTGAGTCTACCGAAGTTGTTGCTTCACCAAAACACGAGCAAAATGAAGAGGTTCGTCAAGACACAAATTGTGAAGAAGAAGAACAACAACAACAGCAAAAACAACCGATCACATTAGAAGACAAAGAAGAGCTGATGCCCGAGATTCATAACCTTGACTTCCCACCTACGGTGGAAGAAGAACACCCGTGGAGCTTGTGTTTGGATTCAAGTTTCCTTCCGCTACCACACTTTACTTTTGACAAATCAGGTGAACTGCTTGACTTGTTTGACGATACGGGCTTTGAGGATAATATTGACATTATGTTTGAGAGTTTGTTGGAAAATGAAGCGGGGAAAGAACACGCGTGTACTACTTCACCTTCATCTTCGTCATCATTGTCATCGTCCTCTATAACGAACCCGCTTTCTTGTCCCGTGTCACATTATTGAGTAGGAGGCTTAGTCCTTTGATTAGGGATCGTGTCGTGTTTTTATTTTGTGTTTTTTTTATATCTTTCGTTGCACTTTTTCTTTAGTGAAATACCATTAAATAGTTTGAGCTTTAATTGTTATTTTTATTTCATGTTGTGGGCTCAACGTTTTATCTAACATTTCCCTAATCTCTTCATTATATGTCTTTTAACAATTTGTGTGGTAAAAGCAAACTGCAAAATGAAAGAAGATAAAGATGAAATGGCCCTTCAGCCCATTGACATAATGTATTGGGTATGGGCCTTATCTTTGGGTTACTAACAAGCAACCCTCTTGTTGGATATAAAATGGCCCAAAACAGGTCAAAAAAACTTAACTTTTATTTAAATGTGAGAAGTAGTATTATAACGAGCTTATAATGTTCTAAACTTAGTTATATTTAACTAATTATTTAACTCACTTTCATCATATGAACAAGTTTTACACACCAATACCTCTTGTCCATGTGAATAGAAGTGAGTTCTTTTTACCAGGTTGTATTTGTCACACCATCAACATCCACTAACGGAGTTTTACCGTCAGAGGGTGTGAACTAACAGGATCGGAATTATTAGTTATAATCAAATCATAAATAAAGTTTTCAAACCACGAAAACAATTTAAGTGTAAATAAGTGCGGAAGCGTAAAACCATAAACCAAGTGTTGCGTCACGCAGGACAACTTAAAAACCCAATTAATAACAGTTTAAAAACAAGTTTGCATAAACAATAGCGTTCAAAGTAATGCATGATCCTATACCGCACGCCCGCCTCGGGTACCTGAGAATAACATACTAAAAGTGTCAACACGGGGTTGGTGAGTTCACAAGTTTATATAAATAAAGCGTTTGCGTTTGCGTTTTGCGTTTGCGTTTTGTGTTTGCGTTTGCGTTACCAGATAATGTTAAATCAATTATATATCTATAGGTAGCTAGCCAATAAAGCAAGTATTATTAAGTGTTCGACACCGAAGCTGACTGTTTATCAATTGCCTTGCCACCAGGTCTATCCAGACCATGGTAATGTGTTAGCCAAGATTACACCCACTCGACCTCCAGTCGAGTTTAGCGTTGGGTGGGGTTTGTCAAACCCAGTAGTACTACTCAACAGTGACTCGCTATTATCCAATACTAAACGGTTCGATGTTGTGAAGGACTTCAGTTGTTTCGTTTGCCACTTAGCCTTTACAAGTGATATATAATCTAATAACAAAATCTAAAGCGTTTCGGAGTATGTATTCTCCCCCAAGTGAAAAGCGTTTAAAAGAGTTAAAAGGGGACGTGAAACTCACTGTTTGCGAAGAATTCAATAAAACAAGTCACCCAAGTGATGCGCGTCACAGAAAATCCTCACTAGCGTTCTAAAACAACAAATGAGATTTTCTAAGTGTTGGAACTACTATCGAGTCTCTAGACTCGGCACATAACACCTATGCACAAGATACGTTTCGTGTTTCGTTGGTGAATTGTGTGTGTCTCAACAAGCACATTGGTGATACGTTACATGTGTGAACAACTATTTACATATCATGTATTAATATTGTACATTACTAGCAATTATCCCCACAAGGGCAATTTGGTCATAAACGCAGCAATTATTTAACAACAAGCATGTTTCATGTATTTTCACATAGTTCAGCAGCTAGTTTTATCAAGACATAATTCTACTTGAAAGATTACTCTATTCAACAGATCATAGCATATCAATTAATTCACCAAAAATCGTCACAAAAGAATGTATGAGTTAGGTTTCCAGAACTATTTTTATTGTATTTTTATTCCACATAGTTTACTCACAATGATCAAAACATTACAGTAAACTCACAGCAGTCAAAATCATGCGCAACAGAATGTTATTTGTTATTCCCGTTAAATGAAAAATCCAATTAATGCAAGACCAATTGGTTAGGTTCCTAACTCAATTTATTTTCTTCCAGAAGTGGAACCAACCCATTTGGTCTTGTAGTTTATGAGATATCTTAGTCGCAAAACAGCCTAACAGCAGGTCTCCCAAATCAGCCTTGCACAACAGTTTTGTAAAATAATAAAAACAGACTTATATACGTCCAAAAATTACAAACTCGGACTTTTCAGAAACTAAACCTGACCTAGTATATGTAGAATCAACAATCGTATCAAAACATAACATTAACATCAAGTTACAGTCGTCCAAACACGAATTCAATAATCTGTCCAGCATCAGTTTTCATCAAAACTCAATAAACAATTAATCTATGAACTAACAATCATGCATGTAACCCTAAATCATCAACAAACAACATATTTAACACTTAGGGTTTATGATTACAGGTTTAATCATATAATTAAATGATAGAATAAATTATATATGGTGTTTCTTTTACCTAGTTAGCTTCTTGAACCTTCAATTCTTCACAACAAGCTTGAAAATTATCTTGTGTGTGTGTGCGTGTGGGTTTACGATCGCCAAAGGGAGAGAGAGGAGGGAGAGCATCCGTGAGAATGGGTGGGAGGAGATTAGGGTTGTGTAATAATATGTTAAGTATTATCTTATGTTACACTTCACCCCCTAACCTTTTAGTCATTCACTTTCTAGTGCAAAATAATAACTCTTGCCTCTTGTGTTTAGTATTTCACATACATATCAAGTAACGTATAGATTATAACATGTACTTATCAAGTATTTATTGTTTTGATATTTGTCGTTTTTTCACCAATGGTTTGAGTCGACTCGTGTGCGTTTCGGTGCAATCCCGAAAGACTACATGTGTAGTGATTGTCAAGCGTCATTTAAAACCCTACTTTAAATGTAATGAGATGTGCGTTATAGATCAAGTGATCTTAAGTTTGAATTGACGGAGTTTGAATTAACGGAGTGAACCTGAAATTGACGAGTGTCACATCATTCCCATGTTGAAAGAATTTCGTCCCGAAAATTTGAGTCAAGTCGCGATGGGTGTCTGAAAAAGCAAGAAAAATTTTCAGTTTGTCATATCATCCCCTAGTAGAAAGAAATTTCGTCCCGAAATTTAATTCATACCTCTGGTGATTTCTGACGGTTTGACGGGTTTCGCGGTTTTCGGTGTTGGGTTAACCTTTCAAAAAGGTGAGGATACTTTTTCATCATTTGATCCTCGCGTTCCCACGTGAACTCCGGTCTACGTCTCGAGTTCCAACGAACCTTAACGATTGGAATTTTGCTGTGCTTGAGTGTTTTGGTTTCCCAATCCAAAACTTCGACTGGTTCTTCAATGAAGCGTAGCTGTTCATCAACTTGCAATTCGTCCAAAGGGACTGCTTGGGTTTCATCGGAAAGGCATTTCTTCAAGTTGGATACATGGAATACATTGTGTACGCTACTGAGTTCCGTTGGTAGATCCAGTCGGTACGCCACCGGACCAATGCGCTCA
Source organism: Bidens hawaiensis (assembly GCF_021521415.1). NCBI lineage: Eukaryota > Viridiplantae > Streptophyta > Magnoliopsida > Asterales > Asteraceae > Bidens > Bidens hawaiensis. Next base: position 39,142 of record NW_027498249.1, on the reverse strand, counting down.
GTTATCCGGTAAGGGCCAACGTATTCTGGATTGAGTTTGTTTCGCTTTCCGAAGCGAACCACACCTTTCCAAGGTGAGACTTTGAGTAATACTTGGTCGTTCACTTGAAATTCAAGAGGCTTTCGGCGCTTGTCGGCGTAACTCTTTTGGCGATCTCGTGCTGCTGCCATACGGTTTCGGATTTGAACAATCTTTTCAGAGGTTTCAAGTACTAGTTTTGGACCAGTGATTTGGCTATCACCCACCTCTGCCCAGCAGAGAGGTGATCGACACTTCCGTCCGTACAACGCTTCAAACGGCGCTGCTTTAATGCTTGCGTGGTAGATGTTATTATACGAAAACTCTATCAAAGGTAAGTGAGGTTCCCAACCTTTTCCGAAGTCCAACACGCAGGCACGCAACATGTCCTCCAAGGTCTGAATGGTGCTCTCACTTTGCCCATCCGTCTGAGGATGGTATGCTGTGCTCATATCAAGGCGGGTGCCTAGTGCATTCTGTAGTGACTTCCAAAAGTGCGAAGTGAAACTGGAATCTCAATCAGATATGATTGAGACAGGCACTCCGTGTCTAGACACTACTTCTTTCATGTAGATGCGAGTCAGTCTTTCCATCTTGTCCGATTCCTTGATTGCTAAGAAGTGTGAAGACTTAGTCAACCGGTCAACGATCACCCAGATGGTATCGCATCCCGTCGGTGTTTTGGGTAATCCCGTGATAAAATCCATTGAAATGTGTTCCCATTTCCACGTGGGAAGTTCCGGTTGCTGTAGCAGACCAGATGGTTTCTGATATTCTATTTTGACTCTTGCACAAGTCAAGCATTTGCTCACGTAGGTGGCAATGTCGGCTTTCATGTTCGGCCACCAGTAAAGTGCTTTCAGGTCATGGTACATTTTATCTGAGCCAGGGTGGATGGAATATCGGGACTTGTGTGCTTCGTCCATCACTAGAGTTCTCAACTCTCCATATCGCGAAACCCAAATCCGGTTTTCGAAATATCGGACCCCGTCCGATTTGGTTTCAAGTTGCTTGTTCATGCCCCGCATGAGTTCTAATGGGAGATTATCATCTTTCAAGGCTTCGAGTTGTGCATCGCGAATCTGATCGGGTAAGTTGGCGTGAATCGTAAGTTGTAATGCTCGCACTCGCCTAGGTTTATCAGTTTCTTTTCTGCTGAGAGCGTCGGTCACTACACTGGCCTTGCCAGGGTGGTACTTGATGGCACAAACATAATCCTTAAGCAGCTCGACCCAACAACGCTGTCGCATGTTCAGCTCCTTCTGATTGTAGATATGTTGGAGACTATTGTGGTCGGTGTAAATGGTAAACTTGGTACCGTACAAGTAATGTCTCCATATCTTAAGAGCAAACACCACAGCTCCGAGTTCCAAGTCATGGGTCGTGTAGTTCTTCTCGTGAATCCGTAGTTATCGAGAGGCATAGGCTATGACCTTCTCGAGTTGCATCAGCACGCAACTGAGACCTTGTATCGATGCGTCACAATGTACCTCAAAATTTTATGTTCCCTCGGGAAGGGCTAGAATAGGGGCGCTACAGAGTTTGGTTTTCAACAGTTGGAAAGCGGATTCTTGCGCCTCACCCCAATTGTACTTAGTACCCTTGTGGGTCAAAGCGGTGAGGGGTTGAGCAATCTTTGAAAATCCTTTGATGAAACGTCGGTAGTAGCCAGCCAGTCCTAGGAATTGTCTGTGACACCCGGTAAATTCCCAATCCCTTAAACTAAGTAATCAACCTAATAATTAGGTGATTGTAAATATTAAGCGCGCCATGTTAGTCAGCGCGTGCATTTGTTATGTGCGCCCTGCGCGAGCGCGCCATGTTAGTCAGCGCGTGCATTTGTTATGTGCAACCTGCGCGAGCGCACCATGTTAAGAACCAGCGTGAGCATATGTTATATGCGCCATGCGCGAATGTTTTGGCTTTATGTTTTCATGTAACTTAACGTTATGTTGTCTATGGGTTGACCATCCCGCATGATGCTAAGGCGGGTGCATCCTAAATCGTTTATGCGCGTGCGGAAGGGAACTAACCTCCCCGCATGGCGGGAACATTGAGAGCCAGTTTGTCTGAAGCTCCAAGATGGAATTGACTTCAACATGACTGATCACTATGTTGAAATACCAAGACCACCTGGAGAATCTACAAATGAAACTCAATATCCCTAACTGCGAGAAGGTTACGCACCTACCCGCAGCAAAGAAATGTCCTTCACGCAGAAAGCTATGCGCACAAAGTGATGCGCACAGAACACTTAGTCTATTCTCCAGACATAAGGAGATTACTCCCGCCCAAAAGGAAACAGTAGCGTGTTTCAGAGATTTTCCACTTTTTACTGTACACTGACAAAAGTACCTGAAAAAGCACACTGTAACATGAAAAGTCAACTGTCAGCCACCCTATTCTCACCAACCCCAGACCTGCATGTCCTGTCCAAATCAAATCAAGATCTTTTGTCCACTCCTCCACTTTTAAATAAACAATAAACAATAATAATTTCCATACTTTATCATCATTACACCTAGATATGAAAAGATTTCAATCCTCTAAAGCAAGGGATTGTGTTCCCTTGAGTTTGCCTATAAATATGTAACCTAAATTATCACTCAAAACACACTCCAAAGAACTGCAAACCTGCACTAATCATCTCCCGAGCATCCGTTATTTTCGATTCCGATCCAGTTACTAGGTAAGCCGAGGTTATAAACTTGAGATCTACTTTCCAAACCTTATATTCTCCTATTTCTTGATCTTAATATATATACTTCTTGTTATTTAATCGTATTCTAGACCTTCGATTCCGGGGCCAACACCAAGAAAACCCGAATCTCGATTAATCCCTTAACAAGAACCACGGGTGAGTCTCACAGCCCCTATTTTCACTGTTTTCACTATTTTTAAACTGTTTTCGGGGCGAGGGACACGTACTTAAATAATGTTTTATCATGGTATACTTACAAGCTATGCAAGCGATTATGTGTTTAAGTTATGTTTCATGATGAGTAATGCAAACGGTTATCTAAGGTTTTCGATGTATGTGCGCTAGAACTCGAGTAAGTGATCACTTTACCATTGGAACTCTAAGGGTAGGGACTGCTGGTTTGATCCACCCACTCGTAGGGGTCGCACCTCTTTGCATGGACGAGTGCCTAGTATGGTCATGGGGCAGTACTATGGGTTTGAGCCCGCTCGTAGGGGTCGCGCCTCTTTGCATGGACGAGCGCCTTGTTTTCCGGCACAACGTCCGCGCGTAACCCGCGGGACGGAATTATTATTTTAGCTCGTAGTGGCAGCGCCACTTTGCATGGACGAGCACATGTTCCTGAAACGTTCGCGCGTAACCCGCGGGACGGTATTACTTATTTTAGCTCGTAGTGGCAGCGCCACTTTGCATAGACGAGCACAGTTCCCAGAAATGTTCGCGCGTAACCCGCGGAACGATTTTATCAGAATATGTTGATAAAACTATGTTTTACCAAGCATGTGTTTTAATGATGCTATCAGAATTATGTTTCAGAATGATTTGTATCAAGATTATGATGCAATACGATTTATCAAGTTACTAAGACTTGTGAACTCACTCAGTTTATACTGATTCAAATGTTTTTACGTGTCTTTCAGGAGATAACTAGGTAGCGCATGGAGTCACACTTAGAGCACCTCACGCTGAACATCTAAACTAGCTTTTTGGAAGATTTTAGTTCTATCCCTTCGATGCGCGTGGTTGTTCCCGCCGCGCATGGGGATATGGCGTGGAAATCTTCAACAATTTTTATACTTGGATGTTTTTATGTAAATTTTAAACAATGTAATGTATTTGTATTAAACTTTTCATGCGCAATGAAAATCTTACTTTGAATGTTTGCAATGGCCCGTGCTTAAGTATCAATCCCCACTCGTGCGCGCCCGGCTGTTTCCGCCGCTCAGGGCCGGGTGTGACAGATTGGTATCAGAGCACTGGTTATAGCGAACTAGGAAAAGAAGTTTTAACCTAGACTATAACCGTTGGGGAATCGCATGAAATATTTTTCAAAGAAAATATTTTCAAAAGAAACTATACACACACTTAGGAACACGGGTCACACTAGTAAATAATGATAACATTATGTGCTCAGAGTACATGCGCTAAGTCTGATATATTTTCACTCTTTTAAAGCAAGAATGCCTCCAACTAAAGCCAAAGGAATTACCATGACACCCGAGGAACTCGCGGAAATAATCGCGCAAGCAATCGCAACACATGAGGCCAGCAAGGCCGAATCAAGTCAGGGTCGTCAGAATGAGACCCCAGAACCCGAATCAGGAGCCTTGGACAAAGGATGCTCCTATAAGACATTCATGGCCTGTAAGCCTTGGCCATTCAAGGGAACCGAAGGGGCCATTGGGCTCTACAACTGGATTGACAAGATGGAGACAGTTCTCTCCATTAGCGGATGTAGTGAGAACCAGAAGGTCCTTTACGCGACCTGCATGTTCCAAGAGGCAGCTTCGTCTTGGTGGAAGCTTCAAACGAAAACATTGGGGCGAGAAGTTGCTCTCCACAAGACCTGGGAGGAACTGAAGGAGATGATGATGAGAAAGTTCTGCTCTCGCGCAGAAATCCAGAGTCTACAACAGGAATTCTGGAACCACACCATGGTAGGAACGGATATCGACGCCTACAACAACCGGTTCAACGAACTTTGCCAGTTGGTGCCAGACATGGCAAACACGGAGGAAAAGAAGATCGAGAGGTATATTTTTGGGTTACCTCCTGTTGTTAGGGTTCCGCTCAACGCCACAGCGCCTCCAACCTTTGATGAGGCGGTAGCGCGGGCCATCACCCTTACAAGGGATACGATCCGTGCGGGTATGTTGACTACGCGCGGAATCGAGCAGCGAACCTCTGATCCCAAGAGGAAATGGAACTCTCACCACCGAGGGTCCGACTCCAAGCAGCCACCGTTCAAGAAGCAGGAAAGCGCAAGGGTTTACGCGATTCAGGCCGCGGAGCCACCACGAAAAGGATACAGCGGGCCTCGCCCATGGTGCAACAAATGCAAGTATCACCACGAGGGTGAATGCGCAAGAATCGAATGTGCCAAATGTGGCAGACCAGGGCACAAGACGATGAATTGCCGTGTCAGAGAAGCTGGAGCAAGCGACAACTGCTACGCATGCGGGAAGCCAGGGCATTTTAGTCGGGATTGCCCGCAAAAGGGGAACCAAGCTCGCGGGAGAGCTTTTGTGATCGGCGCAGGCGAAGCTAAAGAAGAGCCGAATGTGGTAACCGGTACGTTTTTGCTTAACGGACATTTTGCATCTGTCTTATTTGATACTGGCGCTGACCTAAGTTTTATATCCGCTGAGTTTAAAGACTCCCTAGGCCTAGCAACCAGTAGACTAGACACGCCTTATACTATAGAACTAGCCAATGGTAGGCAGTTATGCGCGAACGAAAGAGCTGAACAATGTGTTATAGTCATGGGAGGTCACGGGTTCAATATTAACTTGTTGCCAATAGACTTGGGAAGTTTTGTGACACCCGGTAAATTCCCAATCCCTTAAACTAAGTAATCAACCTAATAATTAGGTGATTGTAAATATTAAGCGCGCCATGTTAGTCAGCGCGTGCATTTATTATGTGCGCCCTGCGCGAGCGCGCCATGTTAGTCAGCGCGTGCATTTGTTATGTGCGCCCTGCGCGAGCGTGCCATGTTAGTCAGCGCGTGCATTTGTTATGTGCAACCTGCGCGAGCGCACCATGTTAAGAACCAGCGTGAGCATATGTTATATGCGCCATGCGCGAATGTTTTGGCTTTATGTTTTCATGTAACTTAACGTTATGTTGTCTATGGGTTGACCATCCCTCATGATGCTAAGGCGGGTGCATCCTAAATCGTTTATGCGCGTGCGGAAGGGAACTAACCTCCCCGCATGGCGGGAACATTGAGAGCCAGTTTGTCTGAAGCTCCAAGATGGAATTGACTTCAACATGACTGATCACTATGTTGAAATACCAAGACCACCTGGAGAATCTACAAATGAAACTCAATATCCCTAACTGCGAGAAGGTTACGCACCTACCCGCAGCAAAGAAATGTCCTTCACGCAGAAAGCTATGCGCACAAAGTGATGCGCACAGAACACTTAGTCTATTCTCCAGACATAAGGAGATTACTCCCGCCCAAAAGGAAACAGTAGCGTGTTTCAGAGATTTTCCACTTTTTACTGTACACTGACAAAAGTACCTGAAAAAGCACACTGTAACATGAAAAGTCAACTGTCAGCCACCCTATTCTCACCAACCCCAGACCTGCATGTCCTGTCCAAATCAAATCAAGATCTTTTGTCCACTCCTCCACTTTTAAATAAACAATAAACAATAATAATTTCCATACTTTATCATCATTACACCTAGATATGAAAAGATTTCAATCCTCTAAAGCAAGAGATTGTGTTCCCTTGAGTTTGCCTATAAATATGTAACCTAAATTATCACTCAAAACACACTCCAAAGAACTGCAAACTTGCACTAATCATCTCCCGAGCATCCGTTATTTTCAATTCCAATCCAGTTACTAGGTAAGCCGAGGTTATAAACTTGAGACCTACTTTCCAAACCTTATATTCTCCTATTTCTTGATCTTAATATATATACTTCTTGTTATTTAATCGTATTCTAGACCTTCGATTCCGGGGCCAACACCAAGAAAACCCGAATCTCGATTAATCCCTTAACAAGAACCACAGGTGAGTCTCACAGCCCCTATTTTCACTGTTTTCACTATTTTTAAACTGTTTTCGGGGCGAGGGACACGTACTTAAATAATGTTTTATCATGGTATACTTACAAGCTATGCAAGCGATTATGTGTTTAAGTTATGTTTCATGATGAGTAATGCAAACGGTTATCTAAGGTTTTCGATGTATGTGCGCTAGAACTCGAGTAAGTGATCACTTTACCATTGGAACTCTAAGGGTAGGGACTGCTGGTTTGATCCACCCACTCGTAGGGGTCGCACCTCTTTGCATGGACGAGTGCCTAGTATGGTCATGGGGCAGTACTATGGGTTTGAGCCCGCTCGTAGGGGTCGCGCCTCTTTGCATGGACGAGCGCCTTGTTTTCCGGCACAACGTCCGCGCGTAACCCGCGGGACGGAATTATTATTTTAGCTCGTAGTGGCAGCGCCACTTTGCATGGACGAGCACATGTTCCTGAAACGTTCGCGCGTAACCCGCGGGACGGTATTACTTATTTTAGCTCGTAGTGGCAGCGCCACTTTGCATAGACGAGCACAGTTCCCAGAAATGTTCGCGCGTAACCCGCGGAACGATTTTATCAGAATATCTTGATAGAACTATGTTTTACCAAGCATGTGTTTTAATGATGCTATCAGAATTATGTTTCAGAATGATTTGTATCAAGATTATGATGCAATACGATTTATCAAGTTACTAAGACTTGTGAACTCACTCAGTTTATACTGATTCAAATGTTTTTACGTGTCTTTCAGGAGATAACTAGGTAGCGCATGGAGTCACACTTAGAGCACCTCACGCTGAACATCTAAACTAGCTTTTTGGAAGATTTTAGTTCTATCCCTTCGATGCGCGTGGTTGTTCCCGCCGCGCATGGGGATATGGCGTGGAAATCTTCAACAATTTTTATACTTGGATGTTTTTATGTAAATTTTAAACAATGTAATGTATTTGTATTAAACTTTTCATGCGCAATGAAAATCTTACTTTGAATGTTTGCAATGGCCCGTGCTTAAGTATCAATCCCCACTCGTGCGCGCCCGGCTGTTTCCGCCGCTCAGGGCCGGGTGTGACAAGTTTTGATATTGTGGTAGGTATGGATTGGTTAGTCGAGAACCGCGCGGAAGTTATTTGCCATGAGAAGCAGGTTCGGATCCCACTGTTGAACGGAGAAACCTTGGTAATTCAAGGGGAAAGAAGGGGAGTTGCGACGAAACTGATTTCGTGCCTAAAGGCGCGAAAGTGCCTAAGGAAAGGGTGCTACGCCTTCCTGGCGCATGTCGTAGAGAAGAAAGGAGACGAGCGAAGAATTGAAGACTTACCAGTAGTGCGCGAATTTCCAGAAATTTTTCCTGAAGATTTGCCCGGATTACCGCCGCCGCGACAAGTCGAGTTTCGTATTGATTTAGTCCCAGGAGCTGCGCCAGTAGCTCGAGCGCCTTATCGATTAGCTCCATCTGAGATGCAAGAGCTATTCAATCAGTTACAGGAACTATTGGATAAGGGTTTCATACGCCCAAGCTTTTCACCTTGGGGAGCTCCAGTACTGTTTGTTAAGAAGAAGGATGGTTCGTTCAGAATGTGTATTGACTACAGGGAGCTGAACAAGCTGACAGTCAAGAATCGGTACCCCTTACCGAGGATTGACGACTTATTTGACCAGTTGCAGGGATCCAGTTATTATTCGAAGATAGATCTACGGTCAGGATACCACCAACTTAGGGTCCATGAGGAAGATGTGCCGAAAACAGCCTTCCGAACTAGATACGGCCATTATGAGTTCTTAGTGATGCCTTTCGGGCTAACTAATGCGCCGGCTGTGTTCATGGATCTGATGAACCGCGTGTGCAAACCATACTTGGACAAGTTTGTGATTGTGTTTATAGATGATATTCTGATTTACTCACGGACCAAGGCCGAGCATGAGCAACACCTGAGATTGATTTTGGAATTGTTGAGGAAAGAAAAGTTGTATGCGAAGTTTTCCAAGTGCGAGTTTTGGCTTAGAGAAGTTCACTTTCTCGGTCACGTTGTAAACGAGAAAGGAATTCACGTTGATCCTTCCAAAGTCAAGGCCATCGAAAACTGGGAAGCGCCAAAAACCCCAACTGAGGTGAGGCAATTCCTAGGACTAGCTGGCTACTATCGACGCTTCATTGAGAACTTCTCCAAAATAGCTCTACCTCTGACCGCGCTAACTCAGAAAGACAAGAAGTTTGTTTGGGGCGAAAATCAGGAAACAGCATTTCAAATGTTGAAACAGAAGTTATGTAGTGCGCCAATTTTGTCTTTGCCCGAGGGGATGGATGACATTGTTGTTTACTGCGACGCTTCACATCAGGGACTTGGATGTGTCCTTATGCAGCGAGACAAAGTCATAGCGTATGCCTCACGCCAACTCAAGACCAATGAAAAGAACTACACAACGCATGATTTAGAACTTGGAGCGGTTGTCTTCGCGCTAAAGATTTGGCGCCATTACCTCTATGGTACAAAGTGTATAATCTTTACGGATCACAAGAGCCTTCAACATATATTTGATCAAAAGGATTTAAACATGAGGCAACGAAGATGGGTGGAGTTGTTGAACGATTATGATTGTGAAATTAAGTACCACCCTGGAAAGGCGAATGTGGTAGCAGACGCGCTAAGTAGGAAGGAGCGAATAAAAACGCTACGAGTCAAGGCTCTAAGGTTGACCATTCACGCAGATCTCTCTACCCGCATCCGAGACGCTCAGCAAGAAGCCTTGAAACCAGAGTTTGTCAAAAACGAATGCCTTGGGGGTATGGTTAAGAATTTGGAACTTAAAGAGAACGGCAATCTATATTTCGCTAACCGCATATGGGTCCCTCTCAAGGGAGGATTGCGCGAGCAGGTATTGAACGAAGCTCACAAGACGCGGTATTCCGTACATCCTGGCGCAGACAAGATGTACCAAGATGTTAAAACGCTGTATTGGTGGCCCAATCTTAAAGGCGCCATCGCGACGTATGTCAGTAAGTGCCTGACGTGTTCGAAGGTGAAGGCTGAATACCAGAAACCATCAGGGTTGCTTCAGCAGCCAGAAATTCCCATGTGGAAGTGGGAACAAATCTCTATGGACTTCATCACCAAACTGCCAAGGACACCTGGGGGTTATGACACAATATGGGTTATTGTGGATCGGCTAACTAAGTCAGCGCACTTCCTGCCGATCAAGGAAACCGATAAGATGGAAAAGTTAGCCCGACTGTATATTCGAGAAGTAGTTTCAAAACATGGAGTCCCAGTGTCCATCATTTCTGATAGAGATAGTCGGTTCACATCAAGGTTTTGGAGATCGTTACAAGGGGCTTTAGGTACTCGTCTTGACATGAGTACGGCATATCATCCTCAAACGGATGGGCAAAGCGAGCGAACAATCCAGACATTGGAAGATATGCTACGCGCGTGCGCAATCGATTTCGAAGGTAGCTGGGATACTCATCTCCCATTGGTTGAATTTTCTTACAACAACAGCTATCACACAAGCATTAAGGTTGCGCCGTTCGAAGCTTTGTATGGGCGCAAGTGTAGATCCCCACTGTGCTGGGCTGAAGTAGGTGACAAGCAAATGACTGGTCCAGAATTGATCCAAGAAACAACAGACAAGATTTTTCAGATAAGGGATCGCCTTAAGACAGCGCGCGACAGACAGAAGAGCTACGCAGATATGCGAAGGAAACCATTGGAATTTCAAGTAGGGGATAAAGTACTTTTGAAAGTCTCTCCATGGAAAGGAGTCCCCCGTTTCGGCAAGCGAGGAAAGTTGAATCCGCGCTTCATTGGACCATTTGAGATCCTGGAAAGGATCGGTCCGGTTGCTTATAAACTCCGTTTGCCCGCCGAACTCAGTGGAGTTCATGATACGTTTCATGTGTCCAACCTCAAAAAGTGCTTATCTGACGAAACGTTGATTTTGCCGTTGGAAGAGATTCACATCGACAAACAGCTGCACTTCGTAGAAGAACCTATAGCAGTAACCGATTGGAAAGAACAAAAGTTACGCAGGAGCAAAATCAAGTTAGTAAAGGTTCAATGGAACTCGAGGCGTGGGCCTGAATTCACTTGGGAAAGAGAAGACCAAATACGCAAGAAATACCCACACCTCTTTCAGAGCATGGCTTCTGCCAGCAACGTCTCCTAAATTTCGGGACGAAATTCGTTTAACGAGGGGAGAATGTGACACCCGGTAAATTCCCAATCCCTTAAACTAAGTAATCAACCTAATAATTAGGTGATTGTAAATATTAAGCGCGCCATGTTAGTCAGCGCGTGCATTTGTTATGTGCGCCCTGCGCGAGCGCGCCATGTTAGTCAGCGCGTGCATTTGTTATGTGCAACCTGCGCGAGCGCACCATGTTAAGAACCAGCGTGAGCATATGTTATATGCGCCATGCGCGAATGTTTTGGCTTTATGTTTTCATGTAACTTAACGTTATGTTGTCTATGGGTTGACCATCCCGCATGATGCTAAGGCGGGTGCATCCTAAATCGTTTATGCGCGTGCGGAAGGGAACTAACCTCCCCGCATGGCGGGAACATTGAGAGCCAGTTTGTCTGAAGCTCCAAGATGGAATTGACTTCAACATGACTGATCACTATGTTGAAATACCAAGACCACCTGGAGAATCTACAAATGAAACTCAATATCCCTAACTGCGAGAAGGTTACGCACCTACCCGCAGCAAAGAAATGTCCTTCACGCAGAAAGCTATGCGCACAAAGTGATGCGCACAGAACACTTAGTCTATTCTCCAGACATAAGGAGATTACTCCCGCCCAAAAGGAAACAGTAGCGTGTTTCAGAGATTTTCCACTTTTTACTGTACACTGACAAAAGTACCTGAAAAAGCACACTGTAACATGAAAAGTCAACTGTCAGCCACCCTATTCTCACCAACCCCAGACCTGCATGTCCTGTCCAAATCAAATCAAGATCTTTTGTCCACTCCTCCACTTTTAAATAAACAATAAACAATAATAATTTCCATACTTTATCATCATTACACCTAGATATGAAAAGATTTCAATCCTCTAAAGCAAGGGATTGTGTTCCCTTGAGTTTGCCTATAAATATGTAACCTAAATTATCACTCAAAACACACTCCAAAGAACTGCAAACCTGCACTAATCATCTCCCGAGCATCCGTTATTTTCGATTCCGATCCAGTTACTAGGTAAGCCGAGGTTATAAACTTGAGATCTACTTTCCAAACCTTATATTCTCCTATTTCTTGATCTTAATATATATACTTCTTGTTATTTAATCGTATTCTAGACCTTCGATTCCGGGGCCAACACCAAGAAAACCCGAATCTCGATTAATCCCTTAACAAGAACCACGGGTGAGTCTCACAGCCCCTATTTTCACTGTTTTCACTATTTTTAAACTGTTTTCGGGGCGAGGGACACGTACTTAAATAATGTTTTATCATGGTATACTTACAAGCTATGCAAGCGATTATGTGTTTAAGTTATGTTTCATGATGAGTAATGCAAACGGTTATCTAAGGTTTTCGATGTATGTGCGCTAGAACTCGAGTAAGTGATCACTTTACCATTGGAACTCTAAGGGTAGGGACTGCTGGTTTGATCCACCCACTCGTAGGGGTCGCACCTCTTTGCATGGACGAGTGCCTAGTATGGTCATGGGGCAGTACTATGGGTTTGAGCCCGCTCGTAGGGGTCGCGCCTCTTTGCATGGACGAGCGCCTTGTTTTCCGGCACAACGTCCGCGCGTAACCCGCGGGACGGAATTATTATTTTAGCTCTTAGTGGCAGCGCCACTTTGCATGGACGAGCACATGTTCCTGAAACGTTCGCGCGTAACCCGCGGGACGGTATTACTTATTTTAGCTCGTAGTGGCAGCGCCACTTTGCATAGACGAGCACAGTTCCCAGAAATGTTCGCGCGTAACCCGCGGAACGATTTTATCAGAATATCTTGATAGAACTATGTTTTACCAAGCATGTGTTTTAATGATGCTATCAGAATTATGTTTCAGAATGATTTGTATCAAGATTATGATGCAATACGATTTATCAAGTTACTAAGACTTGTGAACTCACTCAGTTTATACTGATTCAAATGTTTTTACGTGTCTTTCAGGAGATAACTAGGTAGCGCATGGAGTCACACTTAGAGCACCTCACGCTGAACATCTAAACTAGCTTTTTGGAAGATTTTAGTTCTATCCCTTCGATGCGCGTGGTTGTTCCCGCCGCGCATGGGGATATGGCGTGGAAATCTTCAACAATTTTTATACTTGGATGTTTTTATGTAAATTTTAAACAATGTAATGTATTTGTATTAAACTTTTCATGCGCAATGAAAATCTTACTTTGAATGTTTGCAATGGCCCGTGCTTAAGTATCAATCCCCACTCGTGCGCGCCCGGCTGTTTCCGCCGCTCAGGGCCGGGTGTGACATTGTCGCACCTCAGTCGGAGTCTTAGGTGCTTCCCAGTTTTTGATGGCCTCTACCTTGCCGGGATCGACATGGATACCATTCTCATTGATCACATGTCCTAAGAATTGAACCTCGCGAAGCCAAAATTCGCATTTCGAGAGTTTAGCGTACAGTTGTTCCTTCTTTAGTAATTCCAGAATTAACCTCAAGTGTTCTTCGTGGTCGGTCTTGTCCTTGGAGTAGACGAGGATATCATCAATAAAAACAATCACAAACTTGTCGAGGTACGCCTTGCATACTCGGTTCATGAGATCCATGAATACGGCTGGTGCGTTGGTTAAGCCAAAAGGCATAACCGAAAACTCGTAATGACCGTACCGAGTTCTGAAGGCCGTCTTTGAAATATCTTCTTCGCGCACTCTTAATTGATGGTAACCAGATCTCAGATCGATCTTCAAGTAGTAACTCGATCCTTGAAGCTGGTCAAACAGATCATCAATTCGGGGTAAGGGATAACGGTTCTTGATCGTCACCTTGTTCAGCTCTCGGTAGTCGATGCACATGCGGAAAGTCCTGTCCTTCTTCTGGACAAATAAGACAGGGGCTCCCCATGGTGATGAGCTAGGTCGGATAAAACCCTTATCCAACAAATCCTGTAATTGAGTGGACAACTCCTGAAGCTCTGCCGGTGCGAGCCGATACGGGGCTCGTGCTATGGGTGCAGCACCGGGGGTCAATTCGATTTGGAACTCGACTTGTCGAATAGGAGGAAGTCCAGGCAAATCCTCTGGTAAGACTTCCGGAAAATCTCGCACAATCGGTATATCTTCGATTCGCTTCTCCTCCGCGGGTTTCTCGACAATATGAGCTAAATTGCCGGATGACCCTTTCGTAAATATTTCTGTGCCTTCATGAGGGTGATGACGCTGGTGGTCATGCCGCTCTTCTCGCCCTGGATCAAAATGATCTCGCCGGAAGGGGTAGTGATGTGGACTATCTTGTCATGACATATAATCTCCGCTCGATTCTCGGATAACCAGTCCATGCCGACAACGACATCGAAACTACCAAGTGTAAAAAGTATGAGGTCGATATCAAAAGTATGACCCGACAGTTTCAACTTACATCCTGCAAGTACATGATTTGTTTCTATAGACTTACCGTCAGCTAATTCAACAGGAAACTTAGCATCTAACGGGGTTGGAGTTAAATCTAAGAGTTTACTAAAGGCTTTCGATACAAAACTCCTATCAGCTCCAGTGTCAAACAAAACAGAAGCAAAACAGTCATTCACAGGAAACTTACCGGTCACCACATATGTATCGTTGCGGGCCTGGCCCGACCCAATGACGAAAGCTCTTCCTTTACCACTGCTTCCGCCACCGCTGCTTCCTCCATTGTTCTCATTCTGCTTTAGTTTGGGGCAATCCTTCTTGAAATGACCCTCTTGACCACAATCGAAACACCCTTTAGTCGCCATAGGTGGTTTAGGAGCACCCTTTGCCGCTAGGTCTCCCCTACATTCTTTGGCCTGATGACCCATTTTTCAGCATCTCAGGCATTCGATACGGTCGCATGGCCCAACATGGTGATAGTTGCATTTGTTGCATTTCGGGTGTTTCCCTGCATAGCCGCTCGAACCCTGTCCGCCACCGTTGTTGTTATTGTTGGAACTCTGATTATTGAAGTTCCGAGCGAGTTCGGGCTTACGGTAGTGTTGTTACTGTGGGGGGTTCGAGGATGAGAACCTGGTGTTGTAAAATTTCCTCTTTCCATTGCTCGGGTTGTTGTTGTTGTTAGTGCTCGGGTTGTCACGGGTTTTAGAGGTTGAACCTCTAGGTGGTAACGCACCTTGTGTCACTCCCTGATCCGTCAGTTTGTGAGCTAACCGGATCGCTTGTTGAATTGTAGCCGGTTTGGAAGACGTCACCATACCCTGAATTTGTGGTACCAACCCATCGATATACATCTCGATTCTCTTACTCGGCGGGTCTACCATCCGTGGACACATTACTGCTAGCTCGTGAGAACGGGTGGTGTAGGCTTCAATCTCGGAACCCACCATTTTCAACGACCAAAACTCAGATTCCAATTTCGCGATTTCCTCTCTAGGACAATACTCTTCCCGCGTCATATTCTTGAACTCTTCCCAGTTCATAGCGTTCGCCAATTCCAATCCAAGAATTTGCACATTGGAGTTCCACCAAGTGAGAGCAGAATCTTCCAGTGTTCCAGCAGCAAATTTGACCCTACTGGCGGGTGGACAATTACACATCTCAAAAGTTGACTCTGCCTTCTCAGCCCAACACAGGAAACCCATGGCTCCCTCAGTGCCCTTAAACGAATTGGGCTTGCAATCCAGGTAGTTCTTGAAAGTACACGCTCCAATTGGACCTCCGGCTTGATTCTGAACATGTGCGGCTAGAGCTGCCGCCGCATGGTCATTCAATAGGGTTTGGAGTTCTGCTACGGTTAGGTTAATGTTACTGCGACCATGACCAGCGTTTCTTCCAGACATCTAGGTGTTATCATCCTGAGATGTCGTCGCCTGAGAACACGTCCGAGTGTGCATCCTCCTCAGTATCTTCCTCGGGTTCTTCCTCAGGTTCTTCCTCAGGTTCTGCTGCGTTCTGAGCAATTTGTGTCTGTAAGATATCGCATCGCTCTAGAGCTATCTCTGTCCGGGATCTCGCCACAAGGAGTTGCTCTTGCAGATCGATCATCTCTGCTTGCATTTTTCTCATAATCTTCATCTGCTGCTCATTAGTATCCTGCATTTCCTTCATAGCCGCTGTCAGGCGGGAAATTTCTTCCCTAGCCTCGGTTCCATCTCTTATCAATCCGGAAACGTTCGCTCTCGCCGAGCGCATAAAAACCGCGTCACGTCCTAAACAAGAAACAACAGTTGCGAGAACTCGCTCTATAAGTTCGGTTATGGGTGGTAGGGTGTTGGGGTAAGCAGGGCGGCTCGGGTGAGGTAGTGGGGGAACTTGTTCGCGATAAACCATACGCTTGATCAGACTCGGGTACCAATCCCAGCAAACGTCGTCGTCGTACATGCCTCCAGACAGGCGATACCTCTTCGGTGCAGGGGCTTCTAGTTCTGGGACTACTCAGGGTGGCGACGAGGTAGGTAATTGCGGTTCCTTTCCATGAGCATGAGTCATCTGGTCGGATGATGATGATGGTGGCGTCGACATCCCTACAGGTAAGTCGTGTATGCGCGCGTATGAGTGAATGAGGTAAAGAGGTAAAGATGACGAAAGACTAAACAAAGTATATGCAGTGCGTAGAAATTATAATTAATGGGTCGTTGCGGTTATAGTCTAGTATGCATGCAATTTCTAGTTCGCTATAACCTATGGCTCTGATACCAATCTGTCACACCCTCAAAATCCACTAACGGAGTTTTACCGTCAGAGGGTGTGAACTAACAGGATCGGAATCATTAGTTATAATCAAACCATAAATAAAGTTTTCAAACCACGAAAACAATTTAAGTGTAAATAAGTGCGGAAGCGTAAAACCATAAACCAAGTGTTGCGTCACGCAGGACGACTTAAAAACCCAATTAATAACAGTTTAAAAACAAGTTTGCATAAACAATAGCGTTCAAAGTAATGCATGATCCTATACCGCGCGCCCGCCTCGGGTACCTGAGAATAACATACTAAAAGTGTCAACACGGGGTTGGTGAGTTTACAAGTTTATATAAATAAAGCGTTTGCGTTTGCGTTTTGCGTTTGCGTTTTGCGTTTTGTGTTTGCGTTTGCGTTACCAGATAATGTTTAATCAATTATATATCTATAGGTAGCTAGCCTATAAAGCAAGTATTACTAAGTGTTCGACACCGAAGCTGACTGTTTATCAATTGCCTTGCCACCAGGTCTATCCCGACCATGGTAATGTGTTAGCCAAGATTACACCCACTCGACCTTTAGTCGAGTTTAGCGTTGGGTGGGGTTTGTCAAACCCAGTAGTACTACTCAACAGTGACTCGCTATTATCCAGTACTAAACGGTTCGATGTTGTGAAGGACTTCAGTTGTTTCGTTTGCCACTTAGCCTTTACAAGTGATATATAATCTAATAACAAAATCTAAAGCGTTTCGGAGT
Organism: Bidens hawaiensis; assembly: GCF_021521415.1. Lineage (NCBI taxonomy): Eukaryota > Viridiplantae > Streptophyta > Magnoliopsida > Asterales > Asteraceae > Bidens > Bidens hawaiensis. The sequence continues at coordinate 21,835 of NW_027498249.1, read as the reverse complement.
ATGTATTCCCCCCCAAGTGAAAAGCGTTTAAAAGAGTTAAAAGGGGACGTGAAACTCACTGTTCGCGAAGAATTCAATAAAACAAGTCACCTAAGTGATGCGCGTCACAGAAAATCCTCACTGGCGTTCTAAAACAACAAATGAGATTTTCTAAGTGTTGGAACTACTATCGAGTCTCTAGACTCAGCACATAACACCTATGCACAAGATACGTTTCGTGTTTCGTTGGTGAATTGTGTGTGTTTCAACAAGCACATTGGTGATACGTTACATGTGTGAACAACTATTTACATATCATGTATTAATATTGTACATTACTAGCAATTATCCCCACAAGGGCAATTTGGTCATAAACGTAGCAATTATTTAACAACAAGCATGTTTCATGTATTTTCACATAGTTCAGCAGCTAGTTTTATCAAGACATAATTCTACTTGAAAGATTACTCTATTCAACAGATCATAGCATATCAATTAATTCACCAAAAATCGTCACAAAAGAATGTATGAGTTAGGTTTCCAGAACTATTTTTATTGTATTTTTATTCCACATAGTTTACTCACAATGATCAAAACATTACAGTAAACTCACAGCAGTCAAAATCATGCGCAACAGAATGTTATTTGTTATTCCCGTTAAATAAAAAATCCAATTAATGCAAGACCAATTGGGTTAGGTTCCTAACTCAATTTATTTTCTTCCAGAAGTGGAACCAACCCATTTGGTCTTGTATTTTATGAGTTATCGTAGTCGCAAAACAGCCTAACAGCAGGTCTCCCAAATCAGCCTTGCACAACAGTTTTGTAAAATAATAAAAACAGACTTTTATACGTCCAAAATTACAAACTCGGACTTTTCAGAAACTAAACCCGACCTAGTATACTGTAGAATCAACAATCGTATCAAAACATAACATTAACATCGAGTTACAGTCGTCCAAACACGAATTCAATAATCTGTTCAGCATCAGTTTTCATCAAAACTCAATAAACAATTAACCTATGAACTAACAATCATGCATGTAACCCTAAATCATCAACAAACAACATATTTAACACTTAAGGTTTATGATTACATGTTTAATCATATAATTAAATGATAGAATAAATTATATATGGTGTTTCTATTACCTAGTTAGCTTCTTGAACCTTCAATTCTTCACAACAAGCTTGAAAATTATCTTGTGTGTGTGTGTGTGTGATTGGGTTAACGATCGCCAAAGGGAGAGAGGGGAGGGAGAGCAGCCGTGAGAATGGGTGGGAGGAGATTAGGGTTGTGTAATAATATGTTAAGTATTATCTTATGTTACACTTCACCCCCTAACCTTTTAGTCATTCACTTTCTAGTGCAAAATAATAACCCTTGCCTCTTGTGTTTAGTATTTCACATACATATCAAGTAACATATAGATTATAACACATACTTATCAAGTATTTATTGTTTTGATATTTGTCGTTTGTTCACCAATGGTTTGAGTCGACTCGTGTGCGTTTCGGTGCAATCCCGAAAGACTACATGTGTAGTGATTGTCAAGCGTCATTTAAAACCCTAGTTTAAATGTAATGAGATGTGCGTTATAGATCAAGTGATCTTAAGTTTGAATTAACGGAGTTAACCTGAAATTGACGAGTGTCACAAGTTTTGAAAGGATTTAACCACGATAATTTAGCTAACTACACAAACGAGGCCTTCCTCGGTTCATTATTAAAACAAAGGTTTTATAAAAGTTGGATATTTTAAAAAAGAATGGGTCAAAGGTTAGTGGAAATAATATTTTTCAAGAAGTAACTCAAATTTAGATCCAAGTAAAAAGGTAAATGGTTTTAAAAAATGATTAACTCAAGTAAAAAGGGACACCTTGAATTCAAATTATTTATTGTCATAATTAAGAAGATGTTTAGCAAAACAAACTTTGGTCCATCTTGCATTTTTAATAGTCAATTCACTTAATTACAATTTATATTCTCAATATTAAAGACATAAACAAAAGCTTATAATTAGTTATGGACTTATCAAGACGATTGAAGAATCATGACGACTTTATTAAATAACCACAGGGTCACGATTAAAGCACATGTTTGACTATGTCCTTGGCTGCCGCCTACCCATTTTCACTCCTTCGTCTGTTTAAACAACCTTCCTTCCAACTATTTGACTAGTGTTTTTGGTAGCTTGAAAACTACAAATAATACAGTTTGTAGTGATAATGTATTGATACACGTCGTTTATCTCATATATTACACTCTAAAGAATCAGAGGACGAGTGATGTAATATACAACAAAAGGTAATATTTATTTTCAAACATTTTTATATATTAGTGGTGATTAAAAAAAGGTGACCAATGCCCAGATCATCAAGACAATTTCCAACTTGTAACAAGGGAAAACCACATGTGATTTCTACATCATGAAAGTTGTGGTCATTTCTAGAAAGGATTTGCACACCATCTAGATTCTAGAGATAAGCAACCGAAGAACAACTCTCGATGGGAGGCCAATAAGTGGACGTGAGATAGGTTTGCTAACACCCATCTCGACCACGATAGTCCTTGCTTTTGTCTAGTAATATCTCCCTAGCCTTAATCTCCCCGACTATTATCGTGTAATAAAACTTTTTATAAGAATTATTTTCTTAACAAATGAGTATATAAAAGTGGTAAAAATAAATAAATAACATGTCCAACCCCTTTAGGTTCCTACAAACTTCATGCACAAATGTAATTCACCCACACTCTTTTTCTCTAGGTAGGTCATGACCTTGATCTTCCAACAAAACAAACCCTCTAGTCAATGTTTGACGTCAGCTAAGTTAGTCTGACCTTTGAGAACAAGACATGCTTTCAAAATGGGAGTATTAAACGTGCTAATCACTTAAACATGATAATATAAGACAAAAAAGTCAAATAGAAAAGCGCTTTACAACAAACTCCTTCACATATGAATTAGCCCGTTAAAGATCTCATTTGACGCAATATAGCATAGATATCAATAACATGGTTATTACATCCTTTACGTGATCCTTAGTAGTAGAAGGCTAGTAATGCACTTCAGACGTAATCCCCTTCAATCCGACACAAGAGAAAATCGTTCCAAAAACTACACCCTCCCTCGCCCTCTCTTAATTTGAAAAAATAAAACATTACTGAATGCTCACGAACACAATTGAACAAACACGAACCAAACCCTGTTCGTGTTCATTCTCTAATTATTAGATTACGTATGAATGAATATAAACCTACATTTCATCAAACGGTTCACCAGCGTGTTTGGTTCATTTACACACTTGGGGCACAAGTCTAAATTTACCAAACACAAAACAATTGGCGCGCATAAAGAAAACCCTGAAATTAGGGTTTAAGAAAAATCTCCCAAATATCCAGAAAGAAACCCGATAACAATAAACCCACACACACACATACACTAATGGCATGAACCTCTCATCATCATCATCATCATCCAATACACCAATGTCATTCACCACCGGCTTTCGATTCTTCCGATGCTACACTCACCTCTCCCTACCACTCTCCGCCGTCCGATTACCCACACACACCGCCGTCACCAACCTCCGGTTCCTGTCCGCCACGTCACGGTCTAGTCGTCTGACACCGGCAAATTCGAAGCGGCGACAGGTTTCGGCTACCGAGGGTTTGGACGACGGCGGAGACGGCGGAAATGGGGGTTTAGTGACGGCTGCTGCTGGAGGTAATGGCGATGGAAGGATTGTGCGACGGAGCTGCATAAAGAGGCGACGGAAGCGTATATGTCGTACGCGATGTCCGTGTTGCTAGGCCGGGCGTTGCCGGATGTTCGGGATGGGTTGAAGCCCGTTCACCGAAGGATATTGTGAGTGTTTGTTGATTTGGTGTTTGTTATTGGTTGGAAATTGTTTTTAAAATGTTGGATATCGGTCGAGGACGGATATTTGAGATATAGGTTATCCTGGTGGGATATCGGTAGTTTTAATCTCGTGCAAGAGTATATATATATATATATATATATATATATATATATATATATATATATATATATATATATATATATATATATATATATATGGCAGTTTAACACTAACGATTCAGCATACTAATAGAAGCAATAAGAAGAAAGAAGACAAATGGAAAAACTAAGAAGAAAGGTACTGATATCGGGAAAATTAGTGATATATTGGTCAATATTGCCGATATGCTTACCGATATTTCACATGGGACCAATATTCGATATCCCACTGATACTGACTGCATGGTTTGCATATAATAAACGATCTGCATGTGTTTTTTTTTACCTTTTAGAGACAATTGGAGAATAAATGTTGTATCTTTATCATACTTTATTGCTGATTTTACTTGATAACATTGTTCTTTACAAGAATTAGGTTTGGTTTGTTAATTATGAACATATGAAGTAGCGTGGACACAACAGATTAATCTTGTTTTTATGATCATTGCAGATATGCGTTGCATGAATTGGGGCTTTCATCACGTAAACCTCATAAGAAATGTGCTAGAGTTGTTGGAGAGGTTATCACCTGATTATACCTTTTCTTTATATGTTTGTTATTGTCTAGTTCTCTTTTATTTTCAGACTGTATATTTAAGTTGGCCTGTTTTTTCTTACTCAGGTTCTAGGTAAGTTCCATCCACATGGTGATAATGCTGTATATGATTCGCTGGTTCGAATGGCACAGGTAGTTAAACATGCATTGCATGGGTAAATATGTAATTTAACACTGTTGGGGGTACTGTGGGTTAGGAGGCTTTAAAGTTTCATCTTCAGATATATGTACATGTAGTTTGCTTTATACAATCATCCCTTGTTGATTGCACATTTATTTTTCAGGATTTTTCATTGCGTTGTCCACTTGTTAGTGGTCACGGGAATTTTGGTTCACTGGATGGAGATAATCCTGCAGCAATGCGGTATACAGAATGCAGATTGCAAGTATGTTTTATGCTTCATTTATCAGTTTTAGTTGTTTCTATAGATTTTCTTTCACTGCTAATAATAATAACAATATAGAGGTACTCATTCTTTAGCTTCATTTTTTCAGGCACTTACTGAAACTATGCTTCTATCAGATGGATACAGTACGTATTGTTCGGTCTACAAGTTTTTTAATATTATTACATTATTCTTATGCAACACATTCAAATTTTTGACAGGTTGATTTTGTGCCAAACTTCGACAACTCTCTAAAAGAACCATCACTGCTTCCAGCTCGAATTCCGAACTTACTATTGAACGGCTCTTCAGGGATTGCGGTGACTTTTTCTAGATATTACATTTTTACTTTTACACATTATGTATCTAAACAAATATTAATTTTTTAGTTTCTTTTTTAGGTTGGAATGGCAACAAATATTCCTCCACATAATCTTGGTGAGTTGGTTGACGCTTTATCCGTCTTAATTCATAATCCAGATGCCACGGTATTTATTCTATTGTCTCATAACAAATTTCTTTTCAGTTTTAATATTATTATCTGTTTGATTTTGTAACAGCTGCAAGAATTGCTAGAATATATGCCTGGACCTGATTTTCCAACAGGAGGAATCATAATGGGAAATCTCGGGTATATTTTTTTTCAATGCTTTATGTAAAATATGTTGATAATCATGTTTTAATTTAAAGAATTTGCAGATTCATTAATAGCTACTGTTCTTAATAATGTAGAATCTTGGACGCTTATCGAACTGGAAAGGGACGTGTAGTAGTAAGAGGAAAGACAGAGATTGAAGTATCTGATTCCAGAACAAAGAGTACATCAATTGTAGTAAAAGAGGTTAATTTCTATCATTCTATGACTATTTGTCATATTATATAGGATGTAAAGTTGCTGGTCAAATGATTAATTAACTTGTAATGGATTTCTGTTTAATATATGGAACAGATTCCTTATCAGACCAACAAATCCTCTCTTGTTATGAAAATTGCTGAGCTAATTCAAAACAAGGTATTAGTCATTTTATTAATGCATCAGTTATACCATTTTATGTCAGATTATTAATACAGAATAGATACTTCTTTTTTTTTTGATAAGACTTTGGAAGGAATAAGTGATATTCGTGATGAGAGCGATCGATCGGGAATGCGGATTGTTATTGAGGTAATATTATTATAAAGTTTTTGCATGTATCTTTTTTTTTGGGAGTTCTTGATTTTATACTGATTGAACTTCATATTTAAACTTTTCAGCTAAAGAGGGGGGCTGACCCGTCCATCGTTTTGAATAATCTTTATCGTCACACTGCTCTCCAGTCAAGTTTTAGCTGTAACATGGTTGGGTAAGTGGTTTTGCTTCAAATGGTTTAGTAACATCATTGATAAAAACAAGTGTATATACATAGTGACTACGAAACACTAACTTACTGCGAGAACAAAAAAAACCTAAATTATTTAATTTTTTCTATTAGTGGTACGTATTTTCTAAAACTTTTATTTGCATACAAATGTCTATGTTACGTATATAAAGAATTTTTAAACTTATTTTTTCATATTTTATTTTTTCGTTTTTAAAAGTGTAACTACACATGTGTAGGAAATATAAACTACACATGTTTTGCACATGGGTAGGTTTTATAAATAAACAAATTTTGTTTATATTATTTTTAGAATATCAGAAGAGGTGAATAAACCTATGCTGTCAATAGCAGTGGGATAGCAGTTGGATAGCGATCAGCGGACCTTTGAAAAATAGCGGTGAAATTAGCAGTACAGAATAGCGGAACCGCTATTAGCGGCACTATTGATCGTTATTTGGTTACTATTTTGATTCCTAGATAGCAGTCATAGCACCGATTTTCAAGGTGGGGTATTTTTTAGTCCAAATTAAGAAAAAAAGCTCATATGATTTTGGACCGCTTTACCTGCATAGTTGAAAACCCATATATGATTTTGGACCGCTTTAACTGCCCTTTACCGTTATTTGGTTGAAATTTTGATTACCGCTATCCCATCGCGATAACCTATATCTCAAATAGCTGCCGGCCCTTGACCTCTATATAATTTTGGACCGCTTTAACTGTATAGAAATAAACATGGCGCTTTAACCATTTTTTTGATCTCTTAAAGATTGTGCTCTGCCCAGAACCCTCTTCTGTACATATGCACATACCTATGCATTCACATACATATGCATGTACTGATGTACACATGTATATGTATGTTAGAAGGTGGACCTCGCATGGCTATGCATATAAAACCAAATCACTACGGGCAAGTTTTAATAAATGTATAATCCTGATTTTCAACAACATTCGTGATGTATAAATGTCTTGCGTTTTTATGAAACAATCTGCTCATTTATTAATGGGTTTCCTGATAATAATTTAGACAAATATACAAGATTGACTTCTGACTTCTCATGTTTGATTGTTTGGCAGTATTCTTAATGGACAACCCAAACAAATGGGTTTAAAGGAATTGCTTCAGGTATCCCTTTACTCTATTAATAAGGTTTAGATGATCACAATTAGTGGTTTAGTTCATATAGTCATATATATCTATGACATATCTCATTAATTAGCTTGCTGTGTTCTTTCCGAATAAGTAGCTTCTTGTTGCTAACATGGCTTTTTTTGGTACATACTTGTATGGCATCTGCGTTCTTTGCTTCATGCAGGCTTTCTTGGACTTTAGATGTTCAGTGGTTGAAAGGCGAGCAAGGTTCAAGCTTGCACATGCACGAGACCGGAATCACATTGTTGAGGTGTGTTTACTTTAAGGTTTTCGTTCAACCACAGTAAGAAATGAGTCAAATGACTAGCTAATGTCAACTTTTTTTCTTTTGGTTGAATTAAGGGTATTATAATCGGGCTTGATAATATCGATGATGTGATTGATGTAATTAGAAAAGCTTCAAGCAACTCAGTAGCATCAGCAGATCTGAGGAAAAGTAGGCCCCACTGTCCTTTTATTATTTATTTCGTGATATGCTCTAAATTCTTACTTGCTTCATGTGATGCATATTGCAGAGTTTCATTTATCTGAAAAGCAAGCTGAAGCAATATTATATATAAATTTAAGGAGGCTTACAATGCTTGAGGTGAAGCCTGTTATTTTTTTTTGCCAACATAGTTTAATTTTACTTATTTTAATTGTCTTACTTATGCAGAGAAATAAGTACATTAGTGAAGGAAAGTCCTTAATGGAACAGATTTCTAATTTGGAGGAACTTCTATCAAGTAGAAAACAAATATTGCAGGTATAGCTTATAATTTATATAATAGTTTTATTCAATGCAAATGATAAAATTATAACTTATAAATTGTGGTTTATACATAGCTAATTGAACAAGAAGCAAGTGAGATAAAGAATAAGTTTTCAACTCCAAGACGTTCAACTTTAGAGGATACTGATAATGGTTTGCTTGATGAAATAGATGTCATCCCCAATGAAGAAATGCTACTGGTACTTAGAAAATAACTAAATATACAATTTATGTGGTTTTCTTATGTTCAAACCCTTTTACTGCGCTTGCAGGCAATTAGTGAAAAGGGCTATGTTAAAAGGATGAAACCCGACACGTTTAATTTACAAAACCGTGGAACGATTGGTAAATCAGTTGGAAAATTGAGAGTCAATGATGCAATGTCTGACTTTCTCGTTTGTCGTGCACATGATCGTCTCCTCTATTTCAGGTTCTTTACACATTTTTTATATTATTAGTAATGACTAAACTCAATAGTCAACTTGAGATGATAACATTTTTTTTAATAATACTTTTATAGCGATAAGGGTATTTTCTATTCTGCACCAGCATACAAAATTCCAGAATGTTCTCGTGCAGCTGCAGGTACACCTTTGGTACAGGTATGTTAACTTACCGTCTTTCACTATTTGCTAGGCATTTAACAGTTATGCTCTTCTGCTGACTAGTTATTTTCGTGTTTAACCAGATTTTGTTCTTATCTGATGGTGAAAAAGTTACTTCTATAATCCCCGTTAGTAAATTTGCTGAAGATCAGTATCTTCTAATGCTTACTGCAAATGGCTACATTAAAAAAGTATCATTAATGTACTTTTCATCCATTAGGTCATCCGGGATTATAGCACTTCAACTGGTATTTCTTATATCTTTTAGATTAAAAAAATATATGATCTCTCGACTCTCGAGGCTCACTTTGGCTATGTAGGTTCCTGGTGATTCGTTTAAATGGGTACGTCGGTGTACAAATGAAGATTATGTTGCAATGGCTTCACAAAATGGATTTGTTATTCTGAGCTCTTGTGAGATTGTAAGCATTACTTTATTTCTTATATTATTGTTATAAAATCAAATGTCTTGGATTTAACTACTTTTGTTAATTTGGTGTTTATAGATTCGAGCACTTGGAAGAAATGCTCGAGGTTCGGTTGCAATGAGATTGAAAGAAGGGGATAGAATGGCATGTGTTGATATTATACCTGCAGCTAAGCAGGAAGGCATAGAGCATGTACCTGGACCTGAACACACCCAGTAATTTCTCTAACCTTGATAAATTTTATACTTGTTATATATATAACTTTAGTTACATCTAATAAATTTATACTCTGCAGTAAGCGGCCAGATGGACCATGGTTATTGTTCGTGTCTGAAAATGGTTTTGGAAACGAGTTCCTTTAAGTCGCTTTCGACAGTCTCCTTTGAATAGGGTTGGTTTAATTGGTTACAAGGTAAGCAAGTTTAATATTAAAGGCAAAGATCTTCACTGTTCTTTATAGTTTATTTGTTGATGGATTTCTTTTATATTGTTTTAAGTTTTCATCTGAAGACCGCCTGGCTGCTGTTTTTGTAGCTGGTTTTACTTCAGCAGGTAAATATGGTTTTCAGGTTTCAATCTTTTGACTTACCGGGACCATCAGTAATTTAGTCAATTAATTATTTTTTGTGTTACAGATGATGGTGAAAGTGATGAGCAGGTTGTTCTTGTGAGCTAGAGTGGTACGGTGAACCGAATAAAAGTCACGGATATCCCTATACAGTCACGTTATGCTAGGTTGTTGAAGTTATATAATTTGTTTAGAATAATTGTTTTGTGGTTGGATGCAAAATTTCATGGTTCTAACTGTGCGTTATGTTTCAGGGGAGTGATATTGATGAGGCTTGAGCAACATGATTATTGTAGCCTTGCCTCTTTTTGTGTGTTTATTTTGTAGCACTAACGGTATAGTAGAATTGTGCGTATTTTCATGGCGTTTGGTTCAAGCATGGAAGTATTTTGTACGATTGAGTCATGTGTGATGACATTAATATCTAATTAAGAGGTGACAATTTCATGTCATTTAAAAAATTACTTTTGACATTCTTCATTGTTTTCATAAGAGAAAGATCATTTGCATTTTGTGTTCATTTATGTACTGGATAAAAAGGCTTAAAACATAATTAGGTTGCCTATCATATGATGACTATTATGTATTAATACAGCTACAATCACTCAATTCAACATGTAAGGAACAATTTTATCAACAAGTGAGGCATGTGAGATCCCACTACCAACTTGAGGGAGATTGTTAAAAGAACTTAATGGAAAACACAAGTGTGTTACAACCATGATCAAGATAATCAAACCAAGGAAAATTAAAGGAATCAATTTTGATCAAAATGTTACTTCCATGAAGTTTTATCGTAGACCCTAAAATCTTATTCTTAATAACATAACTCAAAAGATACTTTGAGCAAAATATTACTTCCATGAAGTTCAATTAGCATCTAATATTGATAACACATGTGAAAGAGGCCTTAGTATGAGTCATAAGGTACTCATTTTACTCGACGGCCATGTGTAACAATATTCATTTCGTCCCCTCAATGATCATCTTCAAGTGATAAGCATGTTTTAGAGGTGATAATTCCCACTCACGAAAAAGATTCGGATTGTGTTTTAACTTAATAATGTCAGATAACTTAAAGTGGAACGGGTTGATACCTGAAGAACATTTTTAAACAGTCTCCTAAATCATATTCTTTTAAGACTCCGATATCATTGTAATGATATTGTTCTTGTGTTCATAAATAACACAGTAATCATTTTGAAAAACTAAAAACGGAAGAAAAATAAATGTTACAGAGTCAAAACTCTGAACTTAACAAAAGACTGGTTTCAATTCAAACCGTTTTTGCAACATGATCCGTCCATCTTACCACCTCAAAGATTCTATTCATCACAATAGCTACAATAATCGATTTTAGATATTTGACACTTCACTTTGTAACATGATGAGCGGTGTGTATTGAAGGTATGGCTGCAAAACTGGTCTGGTCCTTACCAAGTCTGTTTTCAGGGACCGACGCAAGAGTTGATCCAACATCTTAACAAAAATTCCTATAAACTTTAGATTCTATTGATACCTAAAATAATTAATAGATCTCATAAAATGTTTACAGAAAAATTCTTTTGGCTCAGCGAATAAAAGGGTCATAAAAAGTAAAATAATATAAATCAATAGGTTAATCATTTGCTCAATTAAAACTACATTAGCAAGCCTCAAGATCCTATACGAAATGATGAGTCGGGTATTCATGCTCATACCCGTTATAATCATAATATAACCTCTCACCCTTTGCGATATCACGAGTTGCAACCAACAGGACCCTGCATTCTCCATTTACACTGTATCTCACACATTTTAAATTCTGTTTCTTCTTTGACTCACTGCAAAACAGTTAACCGCCATATTATTAATAAAGAATAATATGATTCAGCAGATATGGAAGTTTTTTTTGGCAAGCTTACGGGGTAAAGTTATTTATCCCATTGATAAAACGGGCAATGTTTCCACGCTTATCAGGGCAGATAACGAGACTCTTTGAGGGATTTGGTGCTAATAGAAGAGTCATCATGCTGTCACAGTCATCATGTTCACGGTTTTTAATGTAGTCCACGTCACCGACGTATTCGGTTATTAATGTCATGTCCTTTATAGGACCATCAGCTTCTACAGTATAACTGTACGAAAACAAGATTTTGTTACCATACTTTAATGGCAGTTTAGAGGTGTCAAATTGGGCGGCCTGGGTATGTTATGTAAAGCTAACGGGTCAATTTTAGCGTGTGATATGAACATTTGAATACATTTTAGATGACTTTCAACCCGACTGTCGAATTTGACACATTAGGAATAGAACATTACCCAAATCGACACATTTATAAGTAAAGGGATCAAGATTGCCACCTCTAACTGGAATAAAAAGCTTGTTTTATTAAATTAACTTATTTACCCTTCGCAAGAATCGAAGATGACACGCAGTGGAGGGCATTCACCTCTTCTCAACATGGTACTACAATATTCCAAGGTTTCTGTGTCTTCTTTTGTAAGAACCTTAAATGATATAATGGAATTTAAAATCAATTCTCAAAGTTAAAAACATGTCAAGTACAAAATAATAGTTCACTAAGAGGATTGTGTGATCATATGAATTCACTTAATTTTATTGTTGCTTTTGAGTTTATTTACCTGCATTCCTCCTTTTTCATTGGAGGCTAAATTAGCCCTTCTTGGAGCCATATCAAAGGAGTAAGTGAGATCATCACTATATTCCATATTGAGTGATGTCAAAGCAGAAGCTAGAGACCCCATTTGCTCTAGCCTACGTTCCGTATCTTCACTTGGAATAAATGGTAATAATCTCCTCCTTTTTTTATGATGCACCATAAGTCTCCTACGTTTCCTTGAATCTGCTAATTCAAAAAATATACGAAATTAAAAGAAGAAAGTGTAAAACTAGCAAAAACATCTTATATATTGGGGGATATGAGAAAAAAAAGTGAACAACCATGGTTGATTGATAATGTATAGAAGTGTAAATTTAAAGGATAACCAACTTTTGTTGAATATCTTACATACAAAGTTAGTTGGCTTATAGAATTGTAACACATCGTTTTTAAATTACTAAGATTTGATAGTTATAACAAATGTTCATTGCCTTACACATTCTAACAGAAAAGATCACCATGGTTACGCTAAAGCAATTCGGAAACTTTGATTCCCAGATGATAATAATTGTATGTTATAACAACATTTAAGCATACGATGAACTTCATAGATGACTTTACATCTGCATAAAAGGGTTAACTTTTACATTTTTGTTTGTATGAAAACAGGAACTGCTTTTCTACCTATACGCTTTATGAAGCAAAAGAATAAGAATTGTTTTTTGGCTTAAAAATATAGACTATACCTTCAATCGGGATACTATTATCGTTTGAGATAGAGAAACGAGATCGATCCTTTGTTAATAATTATAAAAGAAATGCCAAATAACTAGGCAATGAGAGATGAATCATCACCTAACGTAGTTAGTGCTAAACATTAATAAGAGGAGCCGTGCTGTTTATGAAGCTAGAAATGCTATTTAATAGTTATAAAAGTATTTATTTTCTTTCTAAAATCTAACAAAAATACATCTTCATGATTATGTGAATGATATCATTAAGAGCAAGATAAATTGCATAGAAAGTTTCCCGTTATTAATAAAGATGGATGAAAACATTTTGGACGCATAATGAAAAGTGTTTTCGGCTTAGAGACTATAACCAAAGGTAATAACTTTAAGACGGGAATTGCATACAAGTCTACTACTTCATTGCCTAGCTGGAGTACTGGCACTTAACCGACATTATGAAGAAAAAATAAAACTATATCATTAACTTGTACACAGAGAAAAGGACAAACATGGGGTCTGTTGGAAGAATCTCACCTTATGGTCCACTATCCACATAATACAAGATCCATGATCATATGTGTACTCTGATCATATTCTATTGGCGTTAAAATTGTTTTAAACACCGGATAATATAAATGACAATATATTACTAAAAAGATTGCGCATACATAAATTGTTTCAACACATAAACTAATGTAATTAAGTGCACTTTATGATCCTAAACGAAAACTAAAACTTGGGAGTAATGACAACATGAAAAGAATTGCATAACGCGCAACACAGAATGAAGCATTTGCTCGATAAACTTTATAATACGATTATACTAACCCAAGATTCGCTGTCTGATTAAAAACAGAAATAAAGTATGCCCTGAAAAATGCTTTAAGATATGACGTTGTTTGTTGTATTCTATAATGCGAGTTTAACACACACACACGCGGGATAAAAAGACTCCGATTGAGTGCAACTTCATACTACTTGAAAACCTCTATACAGCTTCAGGATTTTAATACAATTTAACAAATGCACATGGCAGAAAATTAAGCTTATAAGTGGAATTTGCTACTCAAGTGAACCAGCCAAATATTATAATCACTTAACAAAAAGACACAATTTGTCTTTTTAGCTTATAGATTAACTGATGTGATCTAATCACCAATTCACAAAGCTAATTATAAATTAATAAACAATTGCAACAAACCAACAACCCTAATTATTCATAACATAAAAAAAAACCCGAAAAACAACGAAAACCGACCTTGTGGCGAGATTCTCTTCACAGGAGAAGCTGTGCATTTCTTTATCTTGAAGAAATCGAAGATCTTCGTCTGCGTAAAGCCTAAAACAATACCCAAAACGACACCGTTTCATTAATTCATTAATTCATCATTCATCATACACATACATACAATGTATAGATTCTAATTAAATCAATTAACTAATTAATTAACATATTAATTAATTAAAAAAACATACTTTTAAGCTGCGGAGGATGATCGGAGCATGTGGGACAGAACCAGAGACCAATCGGAACACGGACAACGATTGGTCGGAGACACGTCATATGAAAGGCTTTATCACATTTATCACACAACAGCAGCTGGTGGTCCCGGTCACCTGACCCACATTCATCGCAAACGGTGTCTTTATACTCATCGTCATCATCAACCTCGTACTCAACGACGACGGCGGGTTTGATGACGTGGTTGATGATGTCATTAATCGACTTGTATTTCTTCACTCTCCGCTTCATGGCAAAACTGGGAATTTTGGGATCGGTGGAGGGGTATTTTGGGAATAATTGAAAATGGTGGTGGCAAAGGAAGACGCAGGGAATGAATGAATGAATTAGTCATGGGCAAAGGTGTGATGACGTGGCGTCTAATGATTGGTCATGCTAATATGAGCTACTGCCGGAATATTCGAGATGGGTTTTTGCCGTTGGCTATTGTGAATGTACATGCAGAGCTAAATGGGTCGGGTTTTGTGGGTTTCGGGTTGTGAGCTTATTTGGTTGTTTTTGCTTAACTGGTACGTGGAGATTGGAAAGTGGCTTGGTTTGATAGCCAAATTGTTACGGTATTTTAGGTATTGGCATTGAATAACAATTTAGATTCTTAAAATTACTATACTTGTACTTGATAATTAGTGTGAATAAAAGGTGGGGTCGTTTGCGAAAACCACACGATAACGTTGTAAGATTGCGTTGAGTGTTTAAGTTTCGTAGAAATATAGAAAGGCTGAAAAGATATCTAATTGACAAGTGATATCAGAGCATGTTAGTTCATTTAGGACGACAATTGAGATACATGCCTAAGTTGTAAAAGAAGTGGAGGGCCATAAAAACTTCATAGGATTAGAAGCCAAAGTGAATAGTGCAATAAAGCCATAGTTAGCATAAGTGACAACACTAAACTTATCACTTCAAGGGTCAAAGTCTACAAACTATTATCATCCTTGGAAAGATAAAAGCATTAGCAGTTGGCGACTTAATGTAGGAAATAGAATAGTACTTAGAGGGAGTATGAATTGACGGCGTGACTGGGATCAAGACTACCACACTACATTGTGGTGGAGACGTCGACATGTGGCCATCAAACAAGGTATGTGCGCGCACCATCAAAACTTTGAACGTGTTTGTTCAAGAGCTTAAAAAGCAAATCTACTCAGTTAATGCCAAGCATGAAGCGAGGAGACGCTTACCCAAACCCAAACAAGACCGGATAAACCCAAAAGTGTGTGAAAGAGTGTATGATCTTAACTCTCAAGATATCATATCTTTTGAACGAAGATTCCTTATTCAACTTTCTTAGTGAGTTACAAATTTACAATTATAGATCAACATGATACTAAAAAGGTGTAATTCATTCTGAGTGGGGATGAGCTAGTCACACCCCAACCTACGGTGGAAATGCCGGAGCACGAACTGATTGTCACAGCTCACAAGGTTACTATCATGAAATTATAAAGCGACAATATCTAATTAATTTATTTATTATCAAACAACATTCATATACAACAAAAATAAGAAAATTACGAATACAAAACCAACTATTCTTGTATATGTTTTATCCTAAAGTCATCTCTATGTGAGCTTCAGTTCGATAAGCAATCCAAATCTATAACATGCAAATGCGTACAAAATATATGTTTGTCAACAACACATGTTGAGTGAGTAGATCACCAGTTTTGACACAAACAAAAAATGGTAATAATATATAATGATATAAGTAAATAAAAATAGGCAAAACTGTTATCTGTGAGTATAAACCAATTAAAACCATAGCACATACATAAACAATCAACCATAAAGAAAGGGATAAACCGTTGCCATGCGAATGAGCATTGGTTACCAAAAATGAGGTTGTAACATCTCCAAAATTTCGATCCAAATTTGACAACTTAGGAAGTTGAGGGATCAAAAATAATAATCAAGACAAGTCATGAGAAAATATTAAATAAGGAAATATAAGAAAAAATAAGGAAATAAAAATATTTCCTAAGTTAAGTATTTCCATAAGAAAGAAATAAGGAAACTCCATCCCACATGGAAAGTGGTAAATAAATGGAAGCTCTTTATAAGAAGAGATTTTTCCATAGTAATATTCTTTTATGGATATCATGCACCAAGTGGTCCTAGCGAAGGGTGCGTAGCACCCGACGCTCATGAGCTCGGGCTCGGACGAGGACGATGGCGAAGGCGACGGGCGTAGGACGCAATGTGGCGCTTTAATGGCGCACTTTGCACTTCGCTCGCATCGCCGCGAGCCGCTTTAAGAGCCGCCTTAGTATTTTTTGACAACGAGAATTAGACCAGATATGACAAGCTACCACAAGACGAGGGACTAAAACTGAAAAACAATATTCAGGGACCCATCGCGCTACGAGAAGAGTCCAAGAAGACGGGCATCGCATACCGCGATGACCCGTGATGACTCAGAGACACGTGTCACACTCCTGGGTGACACGTGGCAGCAGGGCAGGACACGTGGCAAGACGTGTCAGACCACGTGGCGAAACGTGGCAGACGTGTCAGGCCACGTGGCGACACGTGGCATGATCTCAGAAAGGTACCCGTCGCGATATGCGACGGTGTTGAAAAAAGGGGCCCATCGCGTACCGCGATGGGACCAGAAATCAGCTATAAATATGGGGGCATCGGCTCATTCTCACACACCACATCCACTCTCTCTCTAAAACAACTCTCCCTACCTCGGTTTGCGTGCCAAGCATTGTTTTGCGTGCCACCCGACCCGAAAATATCACCTCGCAATCCGTGCCAAATACTGTCGTTTCCCTCGAAGTGCGTGCCACCCAAATAACCCGACATTCTGTCTCGAAGTACGTTGCACGACCCGGCAACAACTTAACATCACCTCGATTTGCGTGCCAAAGAAGGTTGATCAAGAACGCCTCGATAAACGTGCATATAGAGTAGAAGTGCTGCCCGTATAAACTTAGGTATATCTAACTCCGAATACCCGTGCGAGGTAGGGGTTCTGCCTAAGTTATTATTTTATTATTATTAATGGCTTAGACCATAGTCGAATGTATAGCCAAACTTTGATTTACGATTAAGAATAATATACCTTTTCTTAAGCGAAGGTTATAGTTTAAAATAGTATTTCTTTATTATTAAGAAATATAATATTCAAAGAATATGGTTTAATGTTTCTTCTTGAAGAAGAAACTCAGTATAGACGTTTCTTCCTGAAGAAGAAACGTAGCATATAATTGGTAAATAAACAAGAGGACTAAAGGTCCAAATGTTTTATATAAACAAATGATTTTATCAAGGTTAAGCTATACAAAACGGACTAAATGTCTAAAGCTAGATCGACGATCTAGTTATTTATACAAAGGTTATTCTCGTACTATAGGTCCGAGGTAACAAAACAAGAAGGAAACAGAAAACAAGAATCAGTAACAGAACTGATTATAAACAGAAAAGGTGAATATGCCCCAAACCTTTATAATGAGTCTGAATGTTTGCATAGGATTTACGAATCTTAAAAACTTTGTGTTACAATAATAAGAAACGGACACTCTGATTAAGAGTATACATGTGTCTGGATCCAAACATACAGGTGACTCGGAGTTTCCCCGAGGCCATGCATATCATCAACATGCCTCTGAAGGTCTACGGGACTGCTCAGAGAAATAATATTGTGTACATGATTAATTGCACATGGTACTTAGGGTAATTTGATCCCAATTTAGTTGGGTGCCTAATGAGTAGTCACAAAGGTATTATTGTTGGTTTCACAAAAGTTATTGAAAAGATATTTTTAGAGTCAACGTTATTCACCAGCTTTGTGCTGACGTATTTTCCACCCATGTTACAGGGAACAAGAAAGGTTAGAACAGACAAAGCAAGAGGAATAGAAGATTGGAGTTATAGTCATTAGATGCTATCTGGTGCTCAGATTTTAATCCAATATTATAAAGAGTTATGTTTTCCAAAGAAATGTATTTGAAAACAGCAAAACGGGTATTTAAACCCGAGTTTTAATAATATTTATTCAAAGACTTCCAAGTTTTAAATAAGTTTTCAATATAATAATATTTTATTAAAGACTTCCGCTAAAATAAAACCCGCAACTCTGATGTATTTACAAAACATGTACCCAACTTGTGGTCACACGCCTAGGCCCTAAGTCGGGGCGTGACAGGTTGGTATCAGAGCCATCAATCTTAACGAATTAGGTATTTAATTATACCTAGGCTTTGATTAAGGATAAGTTATGAAAACTTATTACTGATTCAAATAGACTAGATACTTAATCGAAAAGTATCAAGAAACTATCAAAAATTTATAAGGATAAGATATAACAACATAAATAAGATAGGACCGTCTACCTATCCCTAAATCTAAACTTCACACAGATGTCCGATTCTCAGTCTAGCCAAGGATCATGTCAGCCTCGAATTGGTAAAGGAAAAGTATTTATGGGAACGTCTTTTCTCCCAATTCCTATATCTAGCGATGAAAGTACATGTCAAACAAAAATCGAGGAAGATTCGGATTCATATGATTCTGACATTCCGCTAGCTCAGATAATTCCAAATCAAAATACCTATGGAGCAGGATCAAGTAGATCCAAGAAACCAATAAATGCCAAAAGAAAAAGAAGTAATGACTTATCCGGAAGAATATCCTCACGGAGAAGAATATTTTAATTTTCCGGCAACTCAAGATCCTTACTTTGTTTACACTCAAAATGAAGAAACAAGCTCCAGAAAGAAATGGAGATAAAAGTAAAGGAAGAAGAAAAGGAGACAAATGATAGCAAGATTAAGAAATTAGTCATTCGCTGGAAGAAATAGAACCTTAGTTGTTGTAGAGAGTATAATTGTAACAAATAATATGCACTCTTGTAACTATAATAAGACAAATAAAAGATATGTTTTGAATTCTTCAAATATTGGACTTATCTTTAAAAATTTTATTGTAGTATGTCAAGAGAAGAAAGTGCAAACTCTCACAACAGTCCTCCCAAGAAAACTGTAAATGAAGAAAACATTGAAAATAAAGATAATGAAATTCCCGCTCAATATATAAAAGGAATTCAAAAGATGATTAAGGAAGCAATTAAGAGACATTTCTACAAGTCAAAGTCAACCAAAATCTAACAAGAGAAGTTGAAGTAAGTCTGTTCATTCACGAAAAGAAGAACCTCATGATAGTTCCACATCTGTAATAATTCAAGGAACAAGAAACGAAAGAAACGAAAGATCCAAAAAGGATGTAACTTTAAGAACTTTAAAGTTTACGATCCTAAAGAATTTCATGGAGACTCGGATGGTATAGCCGCTATGAGATGGCTAGAAGAACAAGAATCAATCGTCACCATAAGCAAATGCACCGGTGAGGAAGCTATTCAGTACTCCTCACAAATGTTCAAGGGAGAAGCTCTGGAATGGTGGAACACTTGATTCAAACCAAGGGTCGAGAAACAATGTATAATTTAAGTTGGGAAACATTCAAAGGTCTTATATTAAGAAAATTTGCCCAACTCATGAAATGGATCGAATCCAAACTGAGTTATGGAATCACAAGGTTGTTAGCACAAAATCTTAGGGAATATAATATTAAATTCCTAGAATAACTGCCGACTGGTTCCACATCTAGTAACTCCGGAATATAATAAAGTAACTCGTTACATATATGGACTACCAAGAGAAATAAGAGATATGGTACGATCCAATATGCCAGAAATAGTTGATTCGGCTATGGAATTGGCCGGATACTTAATCAACAGTATGATAAGGAATCAAGAAGAAGAAAAGAAGAATGGCAAAGAAGCTAAGAAACCAAAAGATTCCGAGAAGTTAGGAAAAGAAGAAAGTGCTCCCAAGACAACATGTAAAACTTGTGGGAGAAAACATAATGGAAAGTATCGACTAGAAAATACAAACAATTGTATTCATAATCGAGTTCGTTAGGATGTATATTGGTTAACGTTTAAAGACAGTTCAAGTTAATTGCAATACGTATCCAAATTGATTTCATTTTCCTAATTGCAGCTGTTGGCAGACCGCGTAAGGTAAGATATACGATAATCCCAAATCAATTCCAAACTAACGCGAAAATTGTGGTCCAAGACTATGCATCGGGTCAAGGGTCGCAATATGGATAGCATACTGGGTTAACGGATCAAGGAAGGAAAAAGAATATGAGAATAATATTAATAATATTTGCGTTTTAGTCCCTGAGGTTTAAGGTGGGAAATATTTGGTCAAAAGTTTAGTTTCGGGTTAAAAGCGTATATATTTCAAAGTAGTTATATATAGTATATTAAATAACTATAATAAACAATTATTAATAAAATAATATTAACGCAATTACGTGATATTTATTGGTAAAATTTCCTGAATATAAAAGCGGGTCGGGTAACGGTTATAGAATATTAGTTTGAAACTCGAGTTGTTACAGTCTCCATACTTTAGGGAATTTCGTCCCGAAATTAAAGATACTGTATAACCCCATTAAATTTTAAGAAAGTTAAAAAGTTTAAATATGATTTTAAAATTTATCATAACACAGAACTTCAAATAGTCAAAACAACACTCCAAATGAAAAATTTGATAAGTACACTTATATATAGGATGTACCAGCGGCGTATCCACCATGAAGGTTCCTGGACGGATCGTACACGGGATGTTCTCTAACAAACCGCAGGTGCGGAATCCCTGCGTAGGTAGATTACGAGTGTAGATAAAGAATAACACAAGCAATGAATCAAACACGTAATATTATTAACCGAACACGTGACTCGTAGTCACTATTACAGACACTGGAACTAGCAAACACGTCTGCTTAAACTCGAACACTTGACTGAAACCCTAAACTGCTTAAGTTTGCGGTTCAGTTCCACCACCTTTACCTGGTGGTCAGCAATCTGTTTATCCCGATCAGCAATCACTTTAGTTTTTTCTTCCAAAACTTCATAACTAAGATCAATAATTTCTACTTTCTCAGCAAGTTTGGTTTTTAAACTTTGAATGTCTTTTTCACAAGCTTAATTTTAATTTTATAACTGTTTTCTCTGGCTTTAGTAAAATGGTGATCTTCTTTAATTCGTTTTAAATTCAGCATCCAATTTGACATACTGATCAGTTATCGTTGTGAGTTGCTCAGACAAATTCTCACAACTAGTACAAATAGTTTTAAGACTTACCTCGGAGCG
>NW_027498248.1:0-11278 GCF_021521415.1 Bidens hawaiensis | reverse complement strand
TTTGATTAAATTCATCTTTGATTTTCTTATGTCAGCATTACCATGATCTTTGTTCATAAGAGCCTCCCATATTGAATAACAAGAACCATTATGTTGCAAGAGTTGAAAATCTCAGATTTAATAGATTGCTGAAATAAGTTCATCATCTTTTTCTCACGCATGAAACTAGTCTTGTCTCCATCGGGTATTTGTGATAACCTATGACATGTGCCATTTTCATTTTTTGGTATGATGTACTCAACTTCAACGGCCTCCCATGCATCATAGTTCACGTCTTGTACATACATTTCAAACTTATTTGCCCAGTTAGGATAATCTTCCATTCTAAGCAGCTTCGGGGGCTTTTTTGATGTCCCCATTTCCTTTTCCAAGTTTATGTTCTGAATAATCGGTGAAGCATGTGAAACAAACGCGTTTAAATCTTCCATTTTTGAAAAATCAAAACGTATAACCCTCTTTGTCCGTATAACCTTAAATCACCGTATAGCCTGGATCAAACGTATAACTCTTGCCAAACATGTACCCTCAAACGTGTAACCTGGAACAGCGTATAATTTAGAACCGTATAACCCTTGCTATCCGTATAACCTTGATTCAACGGATAACCTATAATTAGCGTGTATCCTCAAACAAAGAACAAAGTCAGCGTGTAACACTTATCCGTCTGTATATCCCTCTTACAAGCTTATGCGCCCGTATAACTTCTTATACGTTTACCTATCACCATACACGCTGCAACAAACTGTTGACCATTATGAGATTGAAACATGATTTTGAGCTTGAGATTAACTGATTCACTCTTGTAGAAATAACTAATATGCATCTACGATCATCATCCTCAATTTAATTGAAAAAACATCTATAAAACATAAAGTGATTGATGAATTTGTGTTCGGTTAATATCGTTGACTTTAAAAACTTCAAAAACTTCATCAATCGACCTTGAATGAGCTACAATCAGTAGTAAATATGAGCCTTATGCTCTGATACCCCTTGTAAGAACATGATCCTGATCATGCTAAACATCATGTATGTAGAATCATTATGAATAGGACCGAGACGATTATATTTACTATACGATATGATATAGTGGAAATATATCATAAAGCTATTACAACACAAACACTCTTAATACTCAGTATATTGTTATGACATGAAAGTACAAACGGAATCACAACTGTTACAACCAATATGATTCTAACATGAAAAGTCCTATATATAGATAACTTGTGACAACGTATAAGGTCAGGCTCCGTATAAGCTTATACGGGTGTATAAGCTTATAAGTCATCTTACTTATACGTTTCACTTTACATACTTTCATATATTGACAATTTAGTCCTTAACAAACATACAAATGACACTATAAGCCCACTAGACCTATCATTGGACAAAAATGTTCTAACATACAACCAACTAGAACACTACGTTAATGTCCTAAATTATAGTCACGGCTCTGATACCAATCTATAACACCCCAGCTAAAGCGGAATACGCCCGAGTATGACGTACAGATTGCTCAAAACACATGTGACACTATTAAGTGACAATATTATCATTAATTAATTTAAACATCAAGTGCACAAGTTTGTAACAAGAAATACAAGGAAAATACAAGAACAATTAACAATTTGTACATTTATTAATATAACCTAAGTTCAAGTGTCTTCTTAATTTCATCCTCTAATAATTGTACCTATAACATATATATAAAATAAAGTCAACTAAATGAATAGTTAGTGAGTTCACACAAGTTTTGATATAAGTACATAAAAATCATACAATTCCGTGAACAAGTGTAAATGAGCAAGTAAGGTCCTTTCCAGTTGGGATTATGCACCAACATACTCGGATAATAAGGCCCTTTTCCACTCATAACAACAAATGTCTTGAGCGCAAAGGGGGCGTATGATCACACTATTTTAAATTAATCCTTGCACGTAATCTTTAAGCAATTAAGCAAATAAACACACAAGTCCATGTAACGAATTGTAGTTTGTAAATAATGAATAAAAGGAATTGTAATTTGGATAGGATATATATGCTACCCCCAAAAGTAGTAAAAGAGTAAAAGGGGGTGTGAGAAACTCACCTTGAAGTTGAAAACAAACTTGAAATAAAACTGAAAGTGCGTAAATAAAACCGAAGCAATTGAACGTCGTGAACTAGAATTAAAAGTACAAAACTAATTATTACTGACAACTTAAAAATTAAATAAATCGATTGTAAAAAATTTGAAGTGTTTAATGTATGTTTTATTATTTTATGAAGTCTGATGTTGTAAGGCCCTGGTCCCGGTGCCCTACATTGGGGTTGGATTTACTTATAAACACAGTTCAAAATATCATAGTGAATTAAAATTTTTGCGGAATAATTAAAACTTCAACTACTGATTACAAACATCCAATAACTTGTCTTTTAAAAAATAACATAAATTATAGTATTCAAAATATCAAGACAAATCTTCAGATGCCAGCCTCTTCAATTCTGCCATGTGTCCCTCTCAAACTAGTTGTCTCAGTCTATTAACCTGCGTGCATACTAAAAGTCTGCTACGCCGAGTGACTTCATCAGGCAACATACATTACATTCACATACTTACGTAAATATGTATCCGAAAATACATACCTTCATCTTTCCTTACATACTTACATACATTCATACATTCATTCTTTCTTCCATAATTACATACATACTTTCATTCATACATATACTTTTTAAAGAGCATTCCGCCCTATAACCTTCGCCGATATTATTAGGGTCGGTTCCCTACGTTCACCGATATTATTAGGTTCAGTTCCCTACATTCGCATATATTATTAGGGTCGGTTCCCTACATTGTTAGATATTATTAGGGTCTATTCCATACATTCGCAGATATTATTAGGGTCTCTTCCATACATTCGCATATATTATCAGGGTATGTTCCCTACTTAAACCATATCTTTCATTCTTTCAATAACCATATATACCTTTCTTTACATAATCATACTTTCGTGCATACTCATATCATTACGTACTTTCATACATACATATTTCATACAAGACATACTAAATATTACTTTCCATGTCGATACGTGCAATATCCGAAGATCGTTCACGCACCGACGAGCTTTCATTTACACATTCATACATACTATCACATAAATCATTATAGCATACACTTACCATTTAAGGTAAGTATATTAACATTCACACTGACAGCCCCGAAAACATAACAAGGAAATGGGGTTAGAAACTCATCTGAGTCCTGTTACGTTCACCGTTAATGGTTATTCCTTTCTTTAGCTGTGCACGGCTACACGTATTAATTAACTATCACTACCCATACCGTGTTTTTAGTTTAATTATAACCCTCAACAAATGGGCCTGGCAGCGAGGTTATAGGGGCGGTAGCCCTAGCATGGTCCAAGAGGCAGAGCCCCTGGCTGGGGTCGAGCTGCCTGGTCAGCTTGGAAAAATATTATTTTCGTCTTAACACATTCTTCATTAGAATTCCAATTTATTATTTTATTTGCTAACTCATATAGTTCGAAGGCTTCTTTGTAATTAAACCATTTTATTCTAAGTCCAGGGACCTTTCGTTAATTCTTTCAAACTGAATTTGTTATCCAGTTCGTTAATGAATGGAGGTTCATTCGTTACTTCTTAACTTATAACGAATTGACCCTCATAACGAATTGGTCTTTATAACGAACTGGTCTTTATAATGAACTGGCCTTTATAACGAATTTGCCTTTATAATGAACTGGTCTTTATAACAAACAAGCCTTTATAGCGAACTGGCCTTTATAACGAACTGGTCTTTATAACGAACTTGCTTTTATAGCGAACTGGCCTTTAAAACGAGCTGGCCCTTTACAACGAATGAACCTTCTAACGAATTAGGATTCATTCGTTACCTCTCTGTAGCGAAGGGCATAACGAATTGCTTAAAGAATGGAACTCATTCGTTATTCCTTCTTAACGAATGGGCATAACGAATTGTTGTTATTTCGTTATTCTTTCGTTAACGAATTAGGGTAAGGTCAGAGAATGTCAGAATATTTTCTGGTATTCCCTTTAACCTCGTACGCCGTTTTCCGGCACCGCCTTTCCGGCGCTGTCCTCACCGGAAAAGCGAGATCTCACTCGTTTTCCACCGTTTTTCGTCCCGTTCGATCCAGATCTGAGCTAGGGAGACCCCTAAGCTCATCTTTTGATCGGTTTATACCCGATTCCATCCGGATCCCGTGACTTTAATGGTTAATGGTGTCGGCTCATCGTTTTGCAAGTAGATCTAGCGGGTTAGGATCCATATAATATCGTACTATCATTGCCTCAGATTGATGTTCGGTTTTCTTCTTGTTATTATGGCTAGAGAAAGCGAGAAAGATGAGAGAGAGCTTAAGTGTGTGTTTTGGGTGGTTTATGGAATGGATGAGAATGAATGAGTTAATGGGTAATTATGGTATTTATATCATGCGTCATGAGCTTAAGCCCATGGTCTTTCTTCTTTATTAACCCAAGTCCATTACCCATATTTATTTTAACCCAACACAAGCTCATCTCATAATCACTAATATTATTATTTTATTAACCGAAACGGGAAACGGGAAACGAGAAACGGAATGTTACAGATGTTATAATATTATATTTTAACAGAATATTAACAATTCATTAATTTAATATTATTTAATTACAAGATTAATGTTAAGTTGGAATATTATATAGGTTATGGAAATATTGGTGTTAAGGATATAATTTATTTTGAAAATGAAAGTGTTAATGAATTATAAAGTTTAAAGAACGAAACATAATATATATAATTTAAACGAGTTTCAAACGAATTTGTCGAGTTTGACAGACTGGTTTTTAGGCGACTATCATAAATGTGGTTTAAAAACTAATTTTATTTAACTTAAAATAGTTTTTATTGAGTTAATAAAGTTTTATAAATTTTAGTTTGGTTATTATAAAAAAGAAAAATGATTTAAAAGAAAATAAAAAGAAAAAAAACGGGCTGACCCGGGTTCGAACCCGGGTCCTTCTGCCTACACTAACATGCCCTAACCACTAGACCAGCTTGTTAGTTTTTATTGATTTAATAAAGTTTTATAAATTCTAGTTTGGTTATTATATAAAAGAAAAATGATTTAAAAAGAAAAAAACGGGTTGCGAACCCGGGTCCTTCTGCCTACACTAACATGCCCTAACCATTAAACCAGCTTATTAGTTTTGTTCTAATACCATAAACAAATATACATATACTATACTACAAGTTTATCTTCTTCATAATGAAACCCTAGATTTCAATCCGTTAATCCGTTCCATATTTGATCAATGAAGTTAAGGGGTTTTATTATACTGCCAAAAACAATGACAAATCATATATTACTTCCCTCGTATGGTTTCGGATTGACGGAGAATAGAACCTCGTCGGAAAAACAAACTTGAGTTATAGAGAGTGTTTGAGGTTTAAAAAGTTGTTGGTGCAAGTTTAATCGATACCTGGTCTCCTATTTAGACTAGTAATTGAAGATTTTATCGTTTAAATTGGTTGTTAATGCCTTGTAACTACTTCCGGCCACTCTCGTGTCTGATACAGATCGATTAAGATTTAGTTATGAGATATAATAACAAATTAATGCGTCATTAACATAGTTTGATCCAGATCAATCGCTGTTATATGATTTAATTGAGTTAAAACGCGTTAAAAATGGGTCAATGAGACTCGCCGAAGTCGATTTTACGGTCTCCGGAAAAACGGCCGGATGAGGGCTAGGGGGGCTGGGTTTACTATAATAATAATATATTTTGAATAAACTTACATATAGGTCCCTCAAGTTCCCAATTGTTTTAATTTAAGAATTTAAAATATATTTACCTTAATAACCCTTGAACTTTGGAATGGTTAATAAATGGATTACAAGTTAGTATGTTTTGGATTATTTTCATGTTAAACTTGGATAGCTCAGGATTGGTTAATTGAAAAATACAAACAGAATGTAAACGATTATGAACTTTAAATCAATGAAATTGATATAACTTGAAAAATCACAAAAACAAATACATGAACAACCGACACGAATACATTAGAATGACGGAACGGGTTGGTTTAACGAGTATAAATACCAAAGACAAAACTTGCAATATATTTATATTTATACATATATTCATACATAAAAACCAAAAATTTAAAACGGGTCGGATTTTCAGGTTTGAAAAGTAACGAATGTTACATTACAACACATTAATCATATTGACTAAATCATCTAATAATTATTTACGCTATGTACCCCTTATCTTATAATCTTTTACTTTTATTCCTCATGATACGACGCAAATCCCACACTTCTGAAAGCAAAATTTTTGTAAGTTATTTAAGCAATTAACGTCTTATTAGTAAATGATTTTCTTAACTTATTCTTATAAATAGTTATTTTTTATCTTCATAGAATGTCTTCCCTAAGTACCCACTGTCATTCTCGACATCAATCGTCTGATTCTCATCACCACCGTATAGCTGCTTAAATAGCCAAAGAGTTAGTTGTTGAGATCCCTAGATTAGTGACACAAATTCAAAACATCAATGCAACTGATCCAACCTTTTCCACAAATCCCTCTTCTGGTAACTGCAAGTCATCTACCTCCACTCACCCTCACAACAAAAAACATAAGAACTTGGCTGCAACCAATCCTACCCAACCAAAAGCCTCCTAATATTTTCCAAAAAAGAGACCTTACAAGAGACCGCACCCCATCACCACCCAACCAAACTCAATTGTCGTATTTGCACCAATTGTAACCGTTATGGCCACCTTGTTAATTACTGTCGTCAAGTCTGTAGCATCCCAGCTTCCCCCACAACGATTTGAGACGCCCGTTTCTCGAAACGATACCATGCCATCTACTCAACCCGGTGTTCCTAATACCCATGCTTGCTACCATTATGGAGACCCAAATCATCTATGTAATTCGTATCCTCATCGTATCCATGCTCAACAAGCTCAAACTATGACTACACCCAACAATTTGACCCATGTTCACCAAGCTCAAACCTATCAACCTCATGTCCCTCAAGCTCCTCCCATCAGTCAAGGTCAATCTAACGTAACCCAACTTTATAAAACCCCGCAACAGCATGCTCAAGTTTACTAAACATATTTCAACCAAAAAACCCTCTTGCAAAGCATTCAAGCTCGAGTTATTCAAGCAACGCCAAATCAATCAACCTCGAGCACTCAAGTCCTCGCGTATGCAACTCCTCAAGATGTTTCAAGCCAACTTGTAAGTCCCCGTTACCGGTGCCTCACTTTAATGTTGGATTTACTCATAAACACAGTTCTGAATATCATAGTTAATTAAAACTTTCGCGGAATAATAATAATAGTCAACTATTCATTAAAATATTCATAACTTGTCTATTTAAAACATAAATAAAACATAGTATCAAAACATCATGAAAAATCTTCATACGCCAGTCTCTTCCAATTCCTGCCATGTGTCTTCCTCATACCAGCTGTCTCAGTCGATTACCCTGTGTACATACTAAAAGTCAGCTACGCTGAGTGTATTCTAGTTAATCAGACGACATACGATACATTCACATACTTACATATGCACCTGAAGGTACATACCTTCATATTTACTTACATACTTACATACACACGTACTTTCATTCTTTCTTTCATACTTACATACATACTTTCATTCATACATATACGTTTTAAAGAGCATTTCGCCCTATAACATTCGCCGACATTATTAGGGTCGGTTCCCTACATTCGCCGACATTATTAGGGTCGTTCCCTACATTCTCCGACATTATTAGGGTTGGTTCCCTATTCATAATTATAACTTTTGTACGTTCATAAATCATTCATACATCGTATATATATCAATCATCTCTTTAAACTATTTCTTGACAGTACATGCAATATCCGAAGATAGTGTATGTACTATCAACATAACATACATACATCATCCATACTTTATATATATATATATATATATATATATATCAATCATATCTTTAACTACCCCCTGGCGGTACATGCAATATCCGAATATCGTTCACGCACCGTCAAACATTTATCATATATGGATAATACAAGGCATACACTTACCACTTAAGGTAAGTGTATTAACTATCACATCGAGTATGCACACAGCCCCGAAAACATAACAAGGAAGTGGGGCTACAAACTCACCTGAACTCAGTTACGTTCACCGTTTATGGTTATTCCTTTCTTGAGCTGTGCACGACTAACTGTATAACAATTACACGTATCAATTTAACTATCACCACCCATATCATGTTTCTAGTTTAATTATTACCCCAACGAAGGGTCCGGGGGCAGCGCCCCTGGCAACGGGTTCTAGGGGCGGCAGCCCCTAGCGGGGTCCAAGGGGCAGAGCTCCTGGCTGGGGTTAAGCTGCCAGGTCAGCTTGGAAAAATTTTATTTTCATTAACTGTCTTAACACATTCTCCATTAGGATTTCATGATAATATTTTATTGTTAAACTCTCAATCCTTTAAGGAATCTTCTATAAATTAATAAAGTTCAAGGGCTATTTTGTAATTATATCATTATTTCTCTAAGTACAGGGACTGTTCTGTCATTTATCAAACTTCTAGTTCGTTACTTGGTTCTTAACGAATTGGGTTCATAACGAATGACACATTCGTTACTTTATAATGAATTGACTATTATAACGAATTGGTCCACGTAACGTAACGTAACGAAATGGACCTTATAACGAACTGGTCCTTTGACGAATTGAACTTCTTAGCGAATGACCCCTCTGTAACGAATTGAACATTCTAGTTTGTTATCTCCTTCTAATGAATGTTCATAAGGAATTGGGGTTAATTCGTTATCCTTTCCATAACGAATTTGGATATGAACTAGGGCTAGTTCGTTAAGCTTTCGTTAGCGAATCGCCTGACGAATTACCTCTAGTTCATTAACTCTCCGTTAACGAACTAGGGTTAGGTCAGAGAATGTCAGAAAAATTCTCTGACATTCTAACCTCGTACCCTCCGCCTTTCCGGCGCCGTCGTCGCCTGGAAAACCGTGGGTTCGCCGGAAAAACGTGTTTTTCCACCATTTTCACCGTTTTTCGTCCCGTTTGATCCAGATCTGAGCTAGAGTGACCCCTAGGCTCATCTTAACCCAACACTAGCCCGACTCATAATAACTCATTTTTTCATTTTATTAACCGAAATTAGAAAACAGGATGTTACACAAATCAACTATGCTACTCAAGGATGTCGAATACTTTTGTCGTTTCCTTTATCTATCTTAATTTATCTTGTCTTTTCAACTATGAATCGTAACGCCTTATTATGGCACTGAATTATTTCGATTTGAACTATTAATCTTTTCCATGCCCTATCGTATGAATAAAAGTTATTTTATTAAATTGTTATAAAAGCCTACTTCTATCTTGTTTACTTATCCTCCTTTTATTAACTTCAATTATTAATAAGTGTCCTTTTTACAACATTTACGACTTATACTTTTGTGTTAAAAGATGTCGTAGAAGTTTCGTTGGTTTATCAAAATCCACTGTAACTTTCAAAATGTTTTATACATTGGTTTTACAATTAAAACTTCTTGAAACTATGTTTCCTCAAAATCATGTATTTTCAAACGTTTCTAAATCCACACGATAAGGCGAATCATGTGGACTATCCGACGATAACAGTAATTATGGTCCGAAACATAATTATTGAAGTCCTCGCATGGAAATCATAATCCGAATAATTGTGTGTCACAATACAGAATCGTAATTAGTTGAGATATTGATACAAATGTAAAGATGATATAGACATGGTGGATACGCCACTGGTACATCCTATATATAAGTGTCCTGATCGGATTTTCATTTGAAGTGTTGCTTCAACTATTCAAAATTCTGTATTATGATTAGTTTTAAATTAAATTTAAAATTTTATTTTCTTAAATTTTAATGGTGGTGTTATAGTATTCTTTAATTTCGGGACGAAAATCCCTAAATTAGGGGAGATTGTAACAACTCGGACTTTTGGAATAAATATTTTTGTTAAATACCCGACCCATTTCGATGTTCATGAAATTTTATCGCGTTTATCGAGTAAATAATTTTTTATAATAATATTTTTAATTATTTATGTAATACATAGTTATAACTTTCAAGTTATGACAAAAGTTACCCTAAACTAAGATTTTACCAAATGTGTTTCCATCTTTAATCTTTAGGGACTGAAATGCAAATATATATTATCATTATTCAATCTATTACCCGTTTAACTATTACCCAATCCAAACCCGTGACCCGTTTATTATACCTGTTTATACAATCTCGTGTCTTGGACCTTAATTCTCGTAATCTTTTTGGTAATTGAATCAAAATCCATATAATACTTTCCAAGATCGGCCTAACCGACATTCTAATTAAGTTAATTAGATCAAACATATTCTTATTCCTTATTTTTCTTGGCCAACACAAACCCGTTTCTTATTATAAATTTAAAAGAACATTATAATTAAATTAAACCTATATATACGATCTTTAAATCATCTTGAATCAAACCTCGTTAGTCAATTATATAATCGTTGCTGCTACTGCATATTTTTAATCAACCTAGAGTCGGCCCTTTGTTGATATAATTATCCATTAATTCATCAACGTATTAGCTAAATGTTTATACCTCTGTGTTCGTCCTGATTCACTATTCAATAACCCTAACATTAATTGAATCCACAGTTAACAGATTGATCGATTGATCTATTTAGG
This sequence comes from Bidens hawaiensis, assembly GCF_021521415.1. Taxonomy (NCBI): domain Eukaryota; kingdom Viridiplantae; phylum Streptophyta; class Magnoliopsida; order Asterales; family Asteraceae; genus Bidens; species Bidens hawaiensis. Next base: position 514 of record NW_027498248.1, on the reverse strand, counting down.
GTTTATGTCTTTTTCTGGTTCGCAGACGGATTGTTTTTATAATATCCAATTCATGTTTATAACATCTAAACCCCTAGCCCAGTTGGCTAGGGGTGTGCGTAATAGGTCTGTTGTGGCTGGGGGCGCGGGTTCGAGCCACCTTCAGCCTGGATTTTTGTTGTTTGTTTTTTTTATTACCCATTTAAAACATTACAAACTCATTTAATCTTTTTAAACTATATTATTAGTATTATAAATATGATAATTAATCAGTAGTTTGTTAAAACCCGACACATTTACTAGTTGTTTTCCGAATCTTGGTTAAAATCCATAAAGGTTTATAAAGGTTTTAATCTAATATATATACTAAAATTTTCCATACTAATTATAACATTAAAATATAGTATAAATTAAAGTATTCTTATAAAAGATCATATTTTATCTAAATATTATTATTTATTATGTATTATCTATTACTTAAAAATATTTGTTTAAAAGAACTCTTTATTAATAATAAAAATATAAATAAATACAG
>NW_027498247.1:0-147211 GCF_021521415.1 Bidens hawaiensis | reverse complement strand
CGACCGACAACGGTCTATTACCCGACCCCGCCTGAAACTCTAACCTCTGTAAACTGTAATTAACCGGCAGGCCTGCAAATTGTTACTCCCCTATTCTTATTTGAGTTACAGTGATTCGTACTTTGATGTTGTTTATTTGTTAATATGAAATGGGGTGTAGGTGGTTTTCAAGGAAAAGGGGGGGGGGGGGGGATGTTGTAGGTGGGTTGATGTTGATGAACCGGAATTGTGGGATCGATTCGTAGTGTTTCCTATATGGTTTTTTACCGACTCGATTGCAAACACTAAAGAAGAGGGGTGATCAATGGCTGTAAGTGGCAGTGGTGGTTGGTGGCTGTTAGTGGCGGTGGTGGTTGGAAAGACGAAATAGCCGGAAAACATAAATTCGCCAGGAAAAACGAGGTCGCCGGAAATGAATGTAGTGTGTTAAAAATAAAATTAATGTTTTACCCCCTCAATTAATTTGAATGACATTTTTAGTCCAAAACATTAACGAGGTTAGTGTTTATTTAGACGGGGAGTGGTACAAGAAAATAGGGTGAAAGTTGGGAGTGGTGGGTGACAAATCAAGAATTAGGAGTGTTATTTACCAATGAGGAAAAATTAGAAGTATTAAAAACCAATATCTCTTAGACAATTACCAAAAATCTCCTATATCTCCGTCTCATCCACTAATTCATTTAATTCAATTAATGAATTTAACAACCAAACACAATTCTATTTTGACTGAAGTTAAATCTATTTCCTTTCAAATTTTCAATTCCTTCTATAATAGTTCTACGAACAAAACAACCCAAGCAGAAAGGTCAATGTTCCTGCCTATGTGGCAGATGTGTGAGATTCAAATATTTCATTTAAAATATAGGTAGGTTTTGGTATCGAGTCCCGTATCTTATAAAAGAAAAAAAGATGTTTCAGATTAAAACAAATGATTTGTTCATATATGATGTGTCTATTCATGATAATGAAATGAAGATGATCAGAATAGTTAATGACATATTCAAGTTTTTCGAATAACAAAAATTTACCGATAAAAAAACAAGAAGAAAAATCTGAGTAGAAAGGGAAGGTTTCAATCTTCATAAGTAGTGTCCGATTCTTAATCCATACATGACATGATGTGGCGTCCCTATCCTTAGTAATTATTATAATTCTTTAAGCCTCGAATTGCGTGCAGGATTCATTTCCACGTTATCCATCTAATTGACGTCATGAAGATATAGACGAGATCTCTCCAAAATTATTTTCATCATCTGTTTGTTTGTTATTTTACATAGTTTGGTTTTCTCTTACGTTTACTTTAAACTTTTTTATGAGTTACTTTTAATATAACTACCCATTATCCGTTTTAACATTTGCCAACTAGAATTACACTTTCCTCGTATAGGTATATAGAAAATTTAAGAAGGGTATTGGTTTTTAATACTTTCAAAGTTTTTTCCATTGGTTGAAAACATTTTCAACTTTCACTTTGGTACTCACCACTCTCAATTTTGACCATATTTGTTTTTGTCACTCCCTCACTAACAGAATACTAATGACGTTAGTTTTTTGCTAATGTGGCGTTATTCATGACGCAGCATGCTTATGTGGCAATTTTAAAAAAATCAGTGGGTCCCACCTACCAGCCCATCTTTCTTTTTCATACATAATCACCGTCACCCACCGGCCATCTCAACCACTGTCCACCGGCCATCTCCACCAACAACTACAACTAATCAATTTCAGATCAAATAATTATAACATAGAGTGGAATCACTCACCTGGATCTGAATTTGTTCTTCACTCATCACCATTAATATCAAATCTCATATCATCGTCTTCATCATCTTCTCAAAATCACCCAACCCTAAGACTCCATCTTCGTCTGCATCCGGCGGCCTCACACCATCTCCGCCTCCTTGTCGGACATCTGCAGCCTGTTCCATAGTTCCACAACTGATATATTTCTATCTTCGTTCTCGTCAAAGTAATTGAAAACTTGAACAATCGGTTTCACCAGAATCTCTAGTAACTAACTGCCACCGCTTCCATCACATCCTTAACCATCTCGCCATCCTGACCACCGCAAAAAACTTACTGCCATCCACCGCCACCATCTTCTCCGATCAGGGGGTTTTACCGGAGAAGAAGTCGGATCGATTAGAAGACCATTAGAGCTTATGGCGTTGTAAATTGATGATGATAGTTATATGGTAAAGAAGAATTAGAGGATTCATTGCTTCATATGGGGATTTGGGGAGGAATTTAAGGTATTGTGTGATTTAGGGTTTACACCCTATAGATGTTACTCAAGGTGTCCGAGTAGGCATGTCATGTCAATTAAAAAAAAGCCATGTCAGCATCGTCGCTAACGTTGTTAGTTTTCAGTTAATGAGGGAGTGACAAAAACAAATATGGTTAAAGTTGGGAGTGGTGGGTAACAAAACAAAAGTTGGGAGTGGATCGGCCAATAGGTGAAAGTTGGAAGTATTAAGAACCAATATCCTAATTTAAAATAAGATTTCTCTTAGAATTAGAATAACAGTATGAATCATCCTTTATATCTTTTTTTATCACATATTTCGTACATATGTTTATAGACATCTTAAGTTTTTTAAAAGAACTAGTAAGCAATGTAGAGTTTTTACAAAAGTTATTTGCCATTATGTATTGTACTACTTTGCCGTCATAAACTCATTCAATCCAACAAAAGCTAATGAATTGTTCGGTATACTATTCTTAGACCATGTGTAGTCATCCTGGACATTATGCGTCATGTGGTGTCTAGTCAGAATTATGAATTTTGCAAAAAGAAGGTGTAGTCATAATGCCCCACCCAGGGGCATTATGCGTCGCGTGGCGCCTAGTTACTGTTACACTTTTTTTTGTTTTTTTATATAATAATTCATTACATATTTAAATATAAAATTAAAAAAACTACAATAAAATAAAAAAATACATAAAACTCATAAATAAAAACTACATTAAAATAAAAAAATACATTAAATATAAAAAATACAATAATAATACGAATAATTATTGTGTTTTTCAAAAATTTTATTTTGCTGAATTGATTTTAGAGATTCGACTCTTGGGTCGTCTTCGGATAACTCGTTTGTTAAAACCTCGATGTCGTGGTCTAATTCCTTCCTTTTAAGTACTTCGACGGCGTCCAAATTTACTTGAAGAATATGAGCTCCAAGTTCTTGTATACCTTTGAGTCGAATGTTCATTTGAAATGACTTTCCATTTCATTCGAATTCATTGACGATGACGTGGCACCTTTCCCCCTTCCATTACTTCTTCTACCCCCTGTCGAGGGATCTCGACAACATCCGCATAGGGATTCCCGTCTTCATTATCGCTTAAGTTGAAGCTTCGAGCATCGGAACTTGGCGTTTATAGATCAACCGAAGACGATGTTTTAAACCTTTTGTTAGGCCTAAAACTTTCTGCGTCGGCGTCCGTAACAGGGGCCCACTTCGGGTGAAACCTCAGGTGGGATATCCAAAAGTTTAAGTAACCGAAGTTCCCTGAATTCTGTTTATACTCAACCAACGCCCTTTTAATGATTTCCGCGTTAGAGACACCGCTACGCCACGTTCGAGTCTCCGAGAGTGAACCGCATGGTAAGTCGTGCATTCGGTGTTTATATCGGTTATTTAGACATTACCGAATGTTTTTTCCGACGCGAGTCCCTGCCAAGTTCGTGGAACAAATCTTTAATTTTGTTCCAAAATACGCCCGATGCTTGAAAGTTTGCTAAAAAAATAAAAATATTACAAGTACAACGTTTGTTCCAAGAAATTTAAAAAATATATATTTTTAAAAAACTAATCGCACTCTGAATCTTCCGATATTGCGCACCACGCCCGAGCAAGTAGTTCACACCCGTCAGGTGTCCACGGTATAGTGGTTCTTTTAGTCCGAGGTTCGTTGGTAGGTGTCTTTACGTGTTTTCTCCCACGTTGGCTCGAAAAGTCGCGAGTCTCCGGTCGGTATACTATTCTTAGACCATGTGTAGTCATCCTAGGCATTATGCGTCATGTGGTGTCTAGTCAGAATTATGAATTTTGCAAAAAGAAGGTGTAGTCATAATGCCCCACCCAGGGGCATTATGCGTCGCGTGGCGCCTAGTTACTGTTACACTTTTTTTTGTTTTTTTATATAATAATTCATTACATATTTAAATATAAAATTAAAAAAACTACAATAAAATAAAAAAATACATAAAACTCATAAATAAAAACTACATTAAAATAAAAAAATACATTAAATATAAAAAATACAATAATAATACGAATAATTATTGTGTTTTTCAAAAATTTTATTTTGCTGAATTGATTTTAGAGATTCGACTCTTGGGTCGTCTTCGGATAACTCGTTTGTTAAAACCTCGATGTCGTGGTCTAATTCCTTCCTTTTAAGTACTTCGACGGTGTCCAAATTTACTTGAAGAATATGAGCTCCAAGTTCTTGTATACCTTTGAGTCGAATGTTCATTTGAAATGACTTTCCATTTCATTCGAATTCATTGACGATGACGTGGCACCTTTCCCCCTTCCATTACTTCTTCTACCCCCTGTCGAGGGATCTCGACAACATCCGCATAGGGATTCCCGTCTTCATTATCGCTTAAGTTGAAGCTTCGAGCATCGGAACTTGGCGTTTATAGATCAACCGAAGACGATGTTTTAAACCTTTTGTCAGGCCTAAAACTTTCTGCGTCGGCGTCCGTAACAGGGGCCCACTTCGGGTGAAACCTCATGTGGGATATCCAAAAGTTTAAGTAACCGAAGTTCCCTGAATTCTGTTTATACTCAACCAACGCCCTTTTAATGATTTCCGCGTTAGAGACACCGCTACGCTACGTTCGAGTCTCCGAGAGTGAACCGCATGGTAATTCGTGCATTCGGTGTTTATATCGGTTCATTTAGGCATTACCGAATGTTTTTTCCAACGCGAGTCCCTGCCAAGTTCGTGGAACAAATCTTTAATTTTGTTCCAAAATACGCCCGATGCTTGAAAGTTCGCTAAAAAATTAAAAATATTACAATTTCAACGTTTGTTCCAAGAAATTTAAAAAATATATATTTTTAAAAAACTAATCGCACTCTGAATCTTCCGATATCGCGCACCACGCCCGAGCAAGTAGTTCACACCCGTCAGGTGTCCACGGTATAGTGGTTCTTTTAGTCCGAGGTTCGTTGGTAGGTGTCTTTACGTGTTTTCTCCCACGTTGGCTCGAAAAGCCGCGAGTCTCTGGGACGGGTTGAATTGTGTCTCCGATACCGTCTTGTCGTCGGGTTGGGAACCGGAACCGACCATCATATCCGTGGTTTGCTTTTGGAAACCGGGCACCATATTTGGGTTAGGGGCTCCGAAACTTCGATATTGTATGTACGAGACCCTTTGCGGGTCGAACAGATACGGGGTTTGAGGGGTCGGGATTGTTGGCATCGGGATTGTATTGGGTTCGATTGTGGATTATTTGGGTCAAGATTGTTTGCGTTGCCTTGTCGGGCGTATGCAACAAAACCGAGCGTTTGGTTATTGTAGGGAAACATATTGGTTAGTGATCTAGAATATATATTTGAGTATTTTATAAAAAATTAGTAGATGAATTGTGTAAAAATTAAAATTTGAGTTTGTTTTTATAGAAAATTTGTGTTAAAATTACAAAAGAGATTTTTTTAATCAGACGATCAAAAATATTAACAGCTATATTTTTTAAAAAAATGTGCCAATCAAGCGTTGTTCACAAAACTCTAAACCAAAATTAACACCTCAAAACGCCCGGGGTGGTGGTGCGCCCCTGGCGTTATGGGCCAAAATGCCGGCATACCGCCACCACTATAGGTGTCCTTAGTTCATCCAACTTCATTGGAGATATGACGTGTATTCTTACATGTCAATCTAGGGTATGGTGAAGATCAATCGACATACATTTTAAAATCAATTTTTGGAATAGCTAAACAACTCACTACATTTATATATGGGTGCTTTTACTAGAGCATTCAACGGGATGTATCGGCCAGTATGTTTCTTAGAATCACAAAAATATGGATTCCTATAACATACACAAAAAATATTGATTGCCAGCATATTTGGTGTAATCATTCACGTATTCTAACGTTATGTGTAGTGTATGGGCTATAAATTGGGGCGTTTTGTATCATGTGTTGCCCAGTTAGTAAAATATGGGTTTTAGTTTTATGGGTGTAGTGGTGTTGTACCCTATATATATATATATATATATATATATATATATATATATGGTTATCTTAAAAACAAGTAGTTTTCTAAGAAGACTAGGAATAGATCATAGCAATTGGATCATGTTAATTAACGGTTGAGATTTAAAATTAACAAAAACCGTCATAGTTTCCTAGAATTACTCTTTTACCATTATAACCGATATAGTTGCCTAGATTTGTTCTTTCACCATATATTGTAATGCCACATATCAAAAATCTATTGGTTCTTACTATTCTTAGGAAACCCTTTCTTTTTATTTGAACCATATATATATATATATATATATATATATATATATATATATATATATATATATATATATATATATATACTAGTTTATATGCCGTGTGATACACGGGTTGAAAAAATTATATTTAAAACATATTAATAAATATAATCTTTAAAATTTTAAAAGTCAAATAAATATGTATTCACATAACTTTTATATATATATATATATATATATATGGAGAGGATCATGAGAGAACTCCATTTTATGAAGAGAACTAGAGAACTAATAATGAAGTATTTTTAATTTAATTAAAAAAAATATTTTTAAAATATTTTTTCTTTCATCCTTCTTATATGTTGTTATTCTTCACAAAAAAAATAAAACTAAAACAAATAAAAAAAATTAACGAGTAATGCATATATGCAATACACCGACTTTTTTTATAAAGCATATGTGCAATAGTGTGCATTTTGATATTTGAAATAGTGTTGAATATCATATATACAGTTGTTTGTATTGTTTATTAGCAATAGTGTTATTTATATACAAAAATTAAAAAAAAATCGATATAGTGCATATGTGCATTAGTGTTGTATTACATATATGCGATAATGTGTTTTGCATACAATTATTAGTGTCGTATTTGCATATATTCAATAGTGTGTATTGAATAATGCAATTGTATTGTATTATATGCAATAAAATACAATTGTATATATGCAATAGGCATTAGTGCACATATGCACTACAGTACTACACCGACAAGTTGTTTTTTTTAGGGTCAATATCATCTTATTAGAATAAGGAAAGAAAAAAATCACAAAATATTTTTTTTTTAAAATAGTTAAAAATAATTATTTACTAGTTCTCTCTTTAAGAGGAGTTCTCTCTAGATCCCACCCCTATATATATATATATGATCAGGATCATGAGAGAACCTTTTTGAAATTGAGAACTATGAGAACCATTTTAGATCAAAAAAACCCAAAATTAAAAAAAGTCATAAAATAAAAAAAACACAAAAATGAAGAAAGTAAAAAAACCAAAATCCTTATTTTAACATCCTGGTTTCATTAAAAAAACTCGGTTTAGCAAATTATATACACATATGTATAATACATACATATTAGTTTTTATCCCCCGTATTACGGGGGCTGTTTTACATTACTCGTTTTTAATATTTATATACTTTTTTGGGTTTAATTTTATTTATTTTAATGAAATTTATAATATACTTAGAATTTTATGATAAAAAGGTTTCACAAATAATTAAGATGTTATAATCCGGTTTAAAAGTAATCTGGGTTTGGTAAGACCCAAGACCCGCTTATTTTTTTACTATAAAATTGTTTCTTAATTGTAAATAATATTTTGTTAAAAAAATCATATAATAATTTTTAGTATATCCTATTTTATAAGATTTTCACAAAATTATATTTTGTTGAAAAAAGTCATATAATAATTTTTAGTATATCCTATTTTATAGGATTTTCAAATCAATGATTTGGTGAGAATATTTTTTTATTTAATGAGATGTTATAACCCGTTTAATGAATATCTGGGTTTGGTAAGACCCATACCCGTAAATTCGGGTCAAATGCATGAGAAGCCTCCATTTAAAAATCAAGCAAATCTAATGACTCCAAAAAAAAGGGGAGTGACAACATCGCGACGCGTAAGATTTTTATGTCTTCGTTTATATATATTATAGATATGTACATTTACATGATTTTTTATGCACATGTATATAATTTAAGATAAATAATACTGTACATATGTGTATATTACGTAACTAAAGATTAAATAAAATTATACGTATGCGTATAATACGAAGTTTTTTTTATTCTTTTTATTTTTTTTTAATAAAACTGATATGAAATATAAGAATTTTGGTTTTTTTTACTTTTTTAAAATTTTTGTTATTTTTTGTTTTATGATTTTTTCAAATATTTTTTAAAGGTGTTTTTAGTGGTCCAAAATGGTTCTCAAAGTTCTCAATTTGCAAAGACTTATTTTAGGATCCTTACCCTATATATATATATATATATATATATATATATGTATATGACTTAAAATATTAAAAAAATATTTAAAAAATTATTACGAAGTATATCAACCAAAATACTTGAAATATCGGATGCCAAAATTGGTATCCGATATTTTCAAATATTTTGGTTGATCATATACTTAATCGCATATATATATATTCATTCAACTAATTTTGAGAATCCAAATTAATTTTTAGACCAAATATAAGTAGTTCTTTGTCTTTAGCTCTTATTTATAGTGTTAAACATAGAGTAACAAACAAAACCAAATAAGATAAATAATTAATGACTTGTAGGTATTGTAAATAACCAACATTAAAAACTCATACATAAGCATAACATCGTCAAAACATAGAGAGTGCATAATATGACAACTTTAAGTCATAGAAGGTCTAAATCATACAAACCTCGAAACAACAAAAGCAAACATTTTCAAAAGTTAAACCAAACCAACCAAAATTACATAAGAGAAACAAGTGATATAAAGATTAACATTTAATCTATTCACGTCACACTATTAAGAGTTTAACTTACAATATATTCATCAAACTTTTGACCAGAAAGTCAAACTTTTGATCGACTAGAACAACATTTAGAAGTGCCTGAAATAAGTTATTTCACATCAGGCTTTTCCCTCAAATTAATTAATCATTTGAAAGTATTATCATCATTGTTAGTACCTGCATCTACATATGTGTAGGACTCCAATATGAATCATATGTAAATAGCCATCCCTGCACACACAATAATAATAAATAAATATATGAAATTCACTTGATAAGACTTTATTTTTTTTGTTTACCTGCATTAACCAAACAGCATCATTATCACCACTTTGCATTGCATTAAAAGTTGCGGCAGCCAGTGAAGAAAGGTACTTAGGGTCATATGTTGGTGGCATGTTCTCATGGGATGTATCACTATAAAATTATGTGATATTAGTTTTTAATACTCCCAACTTTCATCCGTTGGATGATCACTCTCAACTTTCGATTTGGTAACCAACACTTACAACTTTCATCATATTCTCTTGTACCACTCCCCGTCAAATGAAACACTAACCTCGTTAGTGTTTTGGACAAAAAATGTCATTCAAATTAGTTTATGGGGTGAAAAAGAAATTTGTTTTCTTTAACATATAACCAAATTTGCCTCCACCACACACTAGATCTAGAACCGCCACTCCACCACCTGCTTCAAATACGCCTCTGACAGCCGCTCCTCCTCCGTTGTCTCCCACACCAGAATCGGCAGCTGCCTCATCATCCTCCGGCTACTCTTCTAATTCAGGTCATGATAATCCCAATTTTCATTTCTTTTTCAACTTTTGTTAACATGGCTGCTTGGTGGGAAAGAACTCATCGACCAAGAATAAAGATCACCACCAGAATCAAGACAAGGGTTTAAAAGACACTTCGATTATCAGTAACAAAAATGATAAAAGGCAGAACAAGAGCTTTTACACCGTCGGTCGGAGGCTCAAATTCTACATATGGGTTTTCGGGTTTTTATTTAGATCATATAGGGTTTCCGTTGCCGGATCAGGATCCGGCCATGTCGCCGGTGAGTTTTTTCTGTTCCCAGATTTGGTTTGGTTTCTTCTAGTGGCGACTCTTCGGTTTCGTCTTCAGTAGTCGGAGGGTGACGAAGGAGACATTGATTTTGATGAGGGAGACAGTGTCGGAGTTGCTGGAGGAGCGGCTGAGCTAGCATACTTGAAGCCGGTGGTGGAGTGGTGGTGCTATATTTGGTTAGTGTGGAGTGAAGGCAAATTTTGATGTTAAACAAAATAAATTTTATTTTCACCCCTTCAACTAATTTTAATGACATTTGTTGTCCAAAAACACTAACGAGGTTAATGTTTCGTTAGACGTGAAGTGGTATAAGAAAATAGGGTGAAAGTTGGGAGTGGTGGGTAACAAATCGAAAGTTAGGAGTGTTATCATCCAACGAGTGAAAGTTATGAGTATTAAAAACCAATATCCCTAAAATTAAAAACACCATCTTAAATTGGTAAATAATAATAAATAGTAATTTATGTGTTTATAAATTTAACCTGTTAAATGTACCTACTTCGTCCATACTCATAATAGCATAAGGTATATTCCAATATTACAAAACTGAGCACAAGCATCAGATGACTTTTGATCAAACTCCTAAAAAAAGAATCTCCTTTATTCATAAAAATGTCTTATTATACATATTCACATTCAAAACACACATCCAAACAACCCCGTAATGCATAACAAAAAATTGTTATTCAGCCACCTGCCCACCCAACCTGACCCATGTTAAAAGTTACCCATTTTGACAATTACTACCTAAAACGGGATCAAACTGTTAGCCCTAGGACTCGTAACATTAGAGGCGAATTCGAACGTTGATATAGGCGAATCAAAATAAATTGGATCCTTTGTGATAAGAAAATCATCTAACACCACGCCTGCAATATACAATACTGAACAATTTAATATTATGCAACAACACATACAGCTTGTTTGATGAGAAAAGGGTATTGTGGGAACTAAAACATACATCTAAAACCGCCATAGATATACAGGCGGCCGCCAACGAATGCAGCAGCATGCCTTCCGCGCCGAAAAATAGAATCTTTGGTTTGACTTTGACCGCCCTTGCTATTATTATTGTGTGTAGAAGTCACCATTCCGCGTCTATCTAACCAAACACCAGCAATCGTGTTCAAATCTGTATATGTGTTCATGTTGAAAACGATTTATATATTATTGTCATCAATTAGATTACAAATTATGTTATGATATAATACAATAAAAGTTGGAAAGTTTGTCTGGTTAAAACATTTTTGAGCCAAATGTGTTTTAAGTCAACCCAAGTCATGTCTAAACATCAACAATAAATGTAGAACTAAAGCTTCTTATCCTCCAAAATGTACATGCCAAAACAAAAAAAAAAAACAAAAAAAAAACAAATAAATAACTTAAAAAGATCTGACTGAAGAAACCAAAATGACAGACTAGTAACATGTCTTTCCTCTAATGGGTCAAACAGGTGTAAACAAAAAGAGTGAAGAATCATGACTTGATTTGGTAAAACATAAAATTGATTCTTATACAGAGTTTGACCTCCAAAGCTACCACCAAATTTGTGTTGGATTTAAACTAAATTATGGACCAACATGTCCATTTAGCAAAATGTTTGAAAATGTCTAAAAATCATATATCTAAATAACTCTTGCAAACCTCAATGAGAGTTTAATAATTTTTCTAACAAACATCTATAACAATGTATTTAGGTAGGGTTTTACTAAAATAGAATTGTAATACTTGATATGAAAATGCACATTGGCCAACACTCATTTAATTTGCTTATATTGCCAAGTGGGTAGTTAAGCTAGTACCATATAAATTTCGGCTTGTTACTCAGGGGTATCGTATTGTAACTTATTTATATTACAAGGATTATATTTTAATCATGTCTAGTTAAAATTACAATCTAATTGTAGACTCATTTGCCTTCACAATTTTCTTTTCATTATCTATGTACCCAATTCATTGATTGCCATTTTTATCCCAATCAACAATCTCACAATCTCAATCTCACATTATAAAATTTATTTCTCTTTCCTCAATCTATATAATTTAATTCACCCCAATCTGTTACACGCATTCACAACCTATCCGAACTTAAAAAAGTATTTTTTTAACGAAATCCGTTTTAAATAAAATTTATGTCGGAATGTTCATACTTCTTTTTTAAGAAATATCATGTGTTTAATTTTTTTTAGTTCGAATATTAAAAGTTAATTGAATAATTAAGTTATTGGGGGTTAGGTTGGATAGTGAAGAGGTAGGTCCCAGCAGAGCCCAGTTGTACCCGCAAGACTCACCTCAAAGAGGGACGTCTGCGCAGTTGAACCCGCAAGACTCACATTCAACAGGGACGTCTGCGCAAAGGCTAAACTCGCAAGACTCACATTGAAGAGACGTCTGCGCAGAAACCAACTGGATCCGCAGGACCCACCATGCTCAGAGACGTGACGTCCTTACGCGCAGTACGCAAGCTGTTCCCGCAGGAAAAGCCTCCCAATGGTCGACGTACTCCGCCTGTTCCCGCAGCAACGGATACTAGCCATCAGGGAAGGCTACCCGCGCAGCAAGGCTACACGCACAAGGCACTTAACTCTTAAATAATTCAGTAATGTCACCTGAAGAAGGAGTGAGCAAGCCGGGAACACTCCCGCACAAAGCCGGGAACACTCCCGCACAAATGAGCCAGTCCGTACGATACTGGAGGATCTTTTGTACTGTACCTGACGAGGTATGGACAAAAGATCTGACCAAAGATACGACAGCTCACTGACAACAGTATGACGAGCAGCACGCTCTTGTACTGTATGTCACTATCAGCCGCTGCCTACTCACCAACCTGTCGGAGGACGTCCATAGCCTGCAGTTGGTGGAACATGAATAGTACACAGCCGGCCTGGTCACTATCAGCCGCTGCCTACCCACCAACCACCAGCATGGCACGTGCGTAGCCCACAGTTGGCAGAACATGAATACTATTCAGCCGGCTGTACCTGCTTGGAAACCTACCTTCGGCTATAAATACTCCAACACCTTGGAATGGTATGGACACATTACATTACCTTATCACATCTTATCTTTTCTAGCAATCTCTTAATATACACTTATATTCAAGAGCAATCTAGTCTGATTCTCACGCCGGAGGGTGGTCACAAGGAGGTACCCCCCCTTCTAAGTGACGAGCTCACGGTGTCTGTTTTGCAGGTCACCAGAAGAACCATCTTTGCCGGACATAACCCCTCGTGGGAAACATCTATTTAACCCCCAGATTATCCGTAATCTGCCCGGGGTCAATTAGTGTTTCTTCATTGGCGCCATCCGTGCATAAAAGCTAGAACTAATTCATTCAGTTTTTTCAAACTTCTGGAAAGATGGTTAAGGTTACTCCGTTGCCAAAGCCAGCGGGTGACCAAGAAATCCCGGTAATCACAACCCCAGCTACTGGGAGGAACACCGGCGAGTACACAAATTTTACGAACACTACCCCGGTTACTCAAGCCGGGGCAAGTGCAGTAAATTTTACGAACACTACCCCGGTTACCCGAGCCTGGGCAAGTGCAGTAAACAATCCTTCAGTGGGATTCACCAATACCCAGTTGGAGAGACAACAGACGAGGCTCCCCCGAACACTCGATCAAGTTAAAGCGTGGGCCGAAGCACGTTAGAAGGAATTCCAAGCTGAGTTGGATGAACGCTTGCGTTCACTCCAACAGGCTGACGAATTCGGAAGCACTCAACAGCTCAACATGAGCAATGAGTGCGAGTACTTGGACGATGATTCGGAGGAATCCGACATCGACGCAAACCCTCGCCATAGGGCGAAAGGGAAGCGTAAGGAAATGGACTTCCAACCGAGAAGGAATTTTGGAGAAACCTTCAAACCAAAAAATGCGGGTGGAAACCCACGTGACTTCTCTAAAACCTTCAGACCAACCGCTGCAAATGCGGGAACCTCCAAGTTTGCAAGGGACATTGCGGAAGCAATCGCCCCAAGAAGTGCCAAACAGATGTCCAACATCGGCACTTATGATGGTATATCCGACCCAGACGATCATTTGAACAGATTCATTGCGGGGGCAACCGTCAGCAACTGGACGGAACCCACGTGGTGTTATATGTTCCAGATGACGCTGGTTGGAGCAGCCAGAGCGTGGTTCGACCGTCTACCGGTCCACCACATCTACGATTGGGCAGACTTCCAACAGAAGTTTAGCCAACACTTCAGCCAACAAAGAAAGTATACCGAAGAGCAATGGACAATCCTCAATTGCATTCGAGAGGAAAATGAATCTTTGCTAGACTTCATCACTCGCTTCAACTCAAAGAAGCTAAGTCTGGGTAGTATTAGCGAAGATCTTGTTCGCGCTGCTTTCATCCATGGCACAAAAGACCCAGAGCTCATCCGCACCTTAACGGGTAAAGATGGCATGCCATCCACATGGGATGCCATCATGACAGCAGCTAAACGCTTCGCGGAAACGGAACCGCAACTGGGTAGAGATCTTCCCCAGAGCACAAACCTCTACACCTAGAAAACAAGAGAAAACAATGTCTTTACCGCCCGACTAAACAAAAAGAGGAAGCTAGGCATTTGGCAGTCAAGGGTAAACTTTGACACCTCATCCGGCTCGCACCCTCGGTTAGGCGGAAAGGATAACATGCCGTCAAACCGGAACTCCAGATGGACGCCACTCACCAAAAGCGTCACCGAGATATTCGACACCGAGAGACTCCCATGGCCAAAGGCTCCAATAATCCGAGAGCGTCACAACGCTGATCAGAGCAAATTCTGTGACTTCCACAGGACAAGAGGCCACAACACCGAGGAATGCGTAGACTTGAAGGACATCGTCGAAGCATTTGTCAGAGATGGGACGCTCACGCACCTCGTGGCGTAATGAACGCTGAGCAGGCTAATGCGTGTAGAACCCCATTTGGGGAAAACACGAATAAAACTGCAGCTTCAATGTCGGAGACTACATACTGCGTAAACAATGAGATTCCGAACCAAGTGCATATCGGCTCGAAAGGCTCGATGACACTCCCAAGAACATGGAAGGGAGCTCAATTACACAGTCTGCATGTAGATCAATTCCAAACTTGTAAAAGAAAAGGCCTAGAGCAACTTCTAATGGAAATGATTCTCCTTATCACATTGATGCTGATGGTCTTACATTTATACTTAATGAACTTTCCACACTGATATGCCGGTCTTCACCGCATACATAAGTGGGAAAACAAGTCGTTGCATGTGGAAGGCGGCAAAACCCGCATAAACACAGAACGACAAATTTCAAAAGAAAATATAAGGAAAGCCTTCACGCAGGTCAGTCATAGGTAAAGTTTGATCATCCTACTAAATGAAAGTGCCGGTCCTAACCGCACAAATCATGATAGAGGACACCGAACTAACCTATTGACAACCGCGCGTCGAACGATTAATTTATTCAAAACACTGATGCCGGTTTTCACCGCATAAATAAGTGTGAAGAAATCGTTGCGTGTGGAAAGCGGCAAAACCCGCATAAACACAAAAAACGGCAAACCTTCACGCAGGTCAGTCATAGGTGAAGTTCGGTCATCCCACTAAATGAAAGTGTCGGGCCTAACCGCACAAATCATGATAGAGGAAACTGAACTTTAACCTATTGACAACCGCGCGTCGAACGGTTAACTTATTCAGAACACTTAGAAAATATCTTCAAGGAAAAAATGAGGAAAACCTCCATGCAGGTCAGATATAGGTAAAGTTTAGCCATCCTACTAAGTGCAAGTGACGGTCTTACCCGCACAATCACGAAAGAGGAAGCAAAACTTTAACCTATTATTTGCCACGTTGATAGGTTAACTTATTCAAAGTACTTAAGAAATTGCTAAGTTAAACTAAAGTATGCACAAGCGAATCATATATTGTTTATGCGGCAAAACAAGTGCCAATTTAAACTATAATATGCATGAGCAAGTCGTATAACGTTTATAAAGCAAGAGTGACGGTCCTACCCGCACAAAGGATTTACATTCCATAAAAATTCAAGTATTACAAGAATGGCCGGGTATCTACCCGCCTACAAGAGTGTAAATCTATACAAAAACATAAACCTATCCTAACAGTGGAAAGGGATCTAAAGGTTCAAGCTTCAGGACCACTTCCTCCAAACCCACTTGTACCCGCACCATCACTTGGCTGTGGTGGTTCAAGGAAGGTCTTGAGAATGGTTAACCCATCATCAGCAGCAGCAACTTCGTTCACCTTCTCCACCACTGGATGCGGGAAGGCAGCATACTGGTTCACTGCTTGGTCATAAGCAGCTTCAGTATCCACATCATATAAAGGGAAGTTGGAAGGCGGGATGCCCTTCTCAACGAACCCTAGACCAAGCAGGAAGCCAGCCTTTTCCCCATCCTCATGAGAAGCGTTGAGGGCTGCGCTCATGGCATCGTCATATGATGTGTCTGTGAAGACCCGATGCACAACCTACAAAACAAAAATACAAGTATCAAAACCTTTTCTAAGTATAAAGAAAAGCGTGAAGACATTATGAAGCTAAGCTTACCTGCGACAACGCTTCTCGTAGAAGCCATTCCTTGGTAACCAGAGCCTCCTGGAGGGCAGCTTGAGCTTGGTTACGGGCGCGTTCGGCTTCACTTTTGTTAAGGTTGGCAAGCAACACTTCCTTTGCAGCAGCCTCTTCAACGCCCTTTAGCTTACGCTCAGTATGGTCAAGCATACCCCTCTGGTCCAAGATTTCTTGAAGCTTCTTGGCGTCTTCCATGGCCAAGGCGTCATGAGCCTGCTGGAGCCTCTCTAATTTGGCTTTGAGCTCCTCATTCTCGGTGCGTAGAGGCTCAGCAACAGCTTCAGCCCTGGTGGCCCTCTCAGTTGCGTTTCGAGCGGTTTCCTTAGCTAACCGAAGCTGTTCGTTAACAGCTTGGGCAGCCTTGGAACGGGCCTCGAGACGGGCCTGAACTTCAACCTCAAGGGCCTTGAAGGCCTTCTCCTTCTCCGCAGCAACGGCGGAGAGCCTCCTGTTCTCCTCTCGGACAGCCCGCGCCTGAGCTACTTCTTGGATACGAGCTGCTTTTAACTTGGCGTTTTCACGACAAAGCAGCTCGACGCGCGGCTGCATCCGGGCAAGGAGAATTCGAAGCTCGTTTGTTAGCCTACCCTCCTGGTAGCTTGATATAGCTTCTCCCAGTGCACCACTGGGGGCGGCGTGGCGCGCCCACTCGACGCAGTCCACAGCCGTCCGAAGGGTGGTTCCCCGGCGGATGTTCCACCGCGGAACAAACACCTCATTCGAATCCGACACTGCAAAAACAAAAAGCAGTTAGGAAAAGATGATAAAAAAAAACATAACATGCCAAAATAACCCTACGCACCTATAGGGTCGACGACAGGCCTGTAGCCGCTAAACCCATCACCCGAACCTAACGGATATCCATCCAAGAGGTCAGGCAGATGGGAAGGAGGCAGAGATTGGCTAGACGCCCCAACCCCAAACATACCTGCTGAACCGGCCGGGGCGAGGTGGTCGCCGGTGTCGGAGGCGCGGTTGAAGCCGTCGTCGTAGGAACCAACAGAGGTGAACTCACCGGAGGTGAACTCACAACCGTGGTCGCCGCTGCGGAAGAGCCCGCAGAAAAACTCACCGTCGGCTCAGTGAAGGAATCAGTGAATATGGCACTGACAGCCGGCGGAGACGACGTCACAGTTGGAACAGTTGCCTCAACCGAGTGAGCAACTGAACCAACACGTGAAGCAGGCGCAGCCGCCTGGGTCATCGCCTCGGGTAGGTTGACCAAACCTACCGTCATGGGTCCAGAAGTGCTCCTCCCCGCTCCACCCTGGAATGCGGTTGCATCCACGCCTGGATGAAGACAACATATTTAAATATAATGGCGGAAAGATATGAAGTTAAAGTTAAAGTTTACACTTACGAGTCCTCTTGAGCTTGAAGGTGCGAATAGGCGGGGACGAACCCGATGGAGCCGGCCTCTTCACGCCGGTCACCGTCGTTGTACTAGGCTGCCCGGAGGTGACAGCTGTCTCAACCTCCGGAACAGTGGTCTCATCACCACCAGGGTTCCCCGCCACCTCTTCACTCTCGGTTTCCGACTCTGACCGATTCCCCTGATCGGCAGTGGAGGCAACCTTCGCCTTGCCCTTCCCGCCGGCAGCCTTCTTCCTCGCCAAGAAAGGACCATCTTCGGATTCCTCATCAGAAGATGACAAAATTAGAGGAATTCCCGCTGAGGTTTGAGCATTGAGAGGGCGAGGGTCAAAAAGTTCTTTACCTGGCCGCCTGGCGCTCAAGATCTCGTGGCCTGGCAGGTAGACCTCCACGAACCGATCCGCCGTTTGCTCAAGGATGGGCAACTCGTTCTCATCTAGAGCACGAGTACCCATCCGAGCGGGACCATCACTCTCCCGCGGCTGCAGGAGAGACTGCAAGTCGTTTCCCTCTGAAAACAAAAAGAAAGAACGGTTAGAACAAAAACCCTAAATTAACGGATAATATGAAGCATACCGTAAGGGACAGAGTTCAAACCGTATTCGAGGACGATGGGAATCTGTGACGCCTCCTTCCACACCCGGCTCATCCCGAGCATCACCATCCCGGACTCCGCAAAGCGGTAAACCGGAGACTGGATCCGGGAAACCTTGGAGAACCATTCCGCCTCCTGGTAGTTGGAGGCGTGAAGGTTCGGGAGAGCTCTCCCGTTCTTGAACGTCATCGCTATGGGGACGACGCGAGCGGAGATATAGATGAACTCCCGCTTCCAAGATCGAAGACTGCGCTCGGTAGCGCAGATCTTCAAACCCTTGATCTGATTGACCAAGGTATACCACCCCTAGATGCACCTCCAGGAATAGAAGGTCATCAGGCGGTCAACATGAGGCTCCACACCCAGAATGAGACACACCCACTCGAAATGGCGGATCTTGGCGATCGCCATTCGGTGTACCTCAGTCAGATGCACACCGTGTCTCTCCAGAACACGGTATACAAACTTCGTCAATGGGAACCTGAGATTCCCATAGACGAAGAATGCAGCGTACACCCCTATCTTGCCCTTGGGGGCATCGTACACCGTCCGATGAGGTGTAGGAAACTCAGGCTCGAAAGGCTCGAGCATGAACTTCCTGACGACGTACTGATAAAGGTCGACCGGAAGAGCACACTGGCACTCGCCAGCAGTACTCTTGTCATCCTTGTCCGACGTGGACGACGGATTCTCGAGGTATACATCGGACTCCTCGACAGTAACCTCAGGATCATGAGAAGACATGTTTGGGATGTAAACAAGAACGATTTCAGAAGAATGCTCGACAGAAAAGTTAGAGTATTCGCCGGAAATCGTTTAGAAGAAGAAGAGAGGTGAAACTGTGAGTTGAGATGCAACCTCTCCTCCCTTTATATACTCATCGCAATGAATGCGATGAATTTAATGCGGAAGAGAGAGGAAAACGCTGGTGCAATGAAACTATGACACGTGGAAAAAGCAAGCTGGCAACAGCTGTTGACAGGACGCGTGCCGTAAACTTCGCGGCCACGCGCCCGAAAACTCGCGCCCACGCGCCTGAAAAAGCGTCTGGAATGACCATATACTGTCACGTCGTCATAACTTCCTGCACGTCCTGACACTGTCAGAAGAAACCGTCGGACGACGTTTCAACAGTTTGGACTGTTCTTATCCTTTCCCCAACTCTTCGAATTTCAAAAAGATTCAAAAAGATTCAAAAGCGGGACTATACCCCTTACCTTGGCAACCAAGTAACTATAAGACAGGTGCGAGTACAGTGTTAAGGCAAAACCCTTCACATACTTAGCACCTGCAGGGAATTGAAGCCAAGAATACCTCGGCGACCAAGTAACTATAAGACGGGTGCGGGTACAGTGTCAAGGCAAAACCTTTCACATACTTAGTACCCGCAGGGAATTGAAGCCAGGAATACCTTGGAAGTAAAGTAACTATAAGACGAGTGCGGGTACAGTGTCAAGGCGAAACCCTTCACATACCTAGCACTCCGCAAGGAATTGAAACCAAGAAGAATCTTCTGGGCCATGCCTGCGGAAACGGGAATAACATCCCCACATAGCGGGAACGTCGAGAACTAGATTGTTTGAAGCTCCAAGATGGAATTGGTTGTTTTAACATAATTGATCACTATGTTCAAAACTACCAAAACCTCATGGAGAATCTATACAAGTGGAACTCAACGCTCCTGACTTGCGAGGAGGTTACAGACCTACCCGCATCATACCCAAAGATCAAGCAGAAAAGTCGGGAATTTCTGGACGTGACATTAGGACTTCCGCGGGAAGAATCCCCATGGAAAACCTTAAAACTAAACCCTTTTCAAAACCTTTGCTTAAGTCCAAAAGTTCACCTCACTTGTTAACAATTCATGAGAAGAACATTGGACTGGGGGAACTTGAAGAGGTAGGTCCCAGCAGAGCCCAGTTGGACCCGCAAGACTCACCTCAAAGAGGGACGTCTGCGCAGTTGAACCCGCAAGACTCACCTTCAACAGGGACGTCTGCGCAAAGGCTAAACTCGCAAGCCTCACCTTGAAGAGACGTTTGCGCAGAAACCAACTGGATCCGCAGGATCCACCTTGCTCAGAGACGTGACGTCCTTACGCGCAGTACGCAAGCTGTTCCCGCAGGAAAAGCCTCCCAATGGTCGACGTACTCCGCCTGTTCCCGCAGCAACGGATACTAGCCATCAGGGAAGGCTACCCGCGCAGCAAGGCTACACGCACAAGGCACTTAACTCTTAAATAAATCAGTAATGTCACCTGAAGAAGGAGTGAGCAAGCCGGGAACACTCCTGCACAAAGCCGGGAACACTCCCGCACAAATGAGCCAGTCCGTACGATACTGGAGGATCTTTTGTACTGTACCTGACGAGGTATGGACAAAAGATCTGACCAAAGATACGACAGCTCACTGACAACAGTATGACGAGCAGCACGCTCTTGTACTGTATGTCACTATCAGCCGCTGCCTACTCACCAACCTGTCGGAGGACGTGCATAGCCTGCAGTTGGTGGAACAGGAATAGTACACAGCCGGCCTGGTCACTATCAGCTGCTGCCTACCCACCAACCACCAGCATGGCACGTGCGTAGCCCACAGTTGGCAGAACAGGAATACTATTCAGCCGGCTGTACCTGCTTGGAAACCTACCTTCGGCTATAAATACTCCAACACCTTGGAATGGTATGGACACATTACATTACCTTATCACATCTTATCTTTTCTAGCAATCTCTTAATATACACTTATATTCAAGAGCAATCTAGTCTGATTCTCACGCCGGAGGGTGGTCACAAGGAGGTACCCCCCCTTCTAAGTGACGAGCTCACGGTGTCTGTTTTGCAGGTCACCAGAAGAACCATCTTTGCCGGACATAACCCCTCGTGGGAAACATCTATTTAACCCCAGATTATCCGTAATCTGCCCGGGGTCAATTAGTGTTTCTTCAGATAGCAATCTTGGTTTACTCTACCAACCCAGATTGCCAATAAAGATTGGTAAATTTTCTTTTTCAATTTTTTTTTTTAACTTTGAGCCCACCAATCTCATTATAAGATTGCCAATGGAAGTAGTCTTAAATATACAAGGTAATAAAAAAATACCATCTTGTTGTCAATTATAAAATGCTCAAAACGTAAGGCGTAATTCCTTTTGCAAAGAAATCTTGCAGTTGATCTGTATTTCATAAACAAAACAATTACATGTTGATTGTTGAAAATAAATTAAAATAAGTACATTATTGGGTTAATTTAAGGTTATTTTTACCTGTTCAAATCTTCATAATCATATTCGTCTGTTAGCAACTCGACAAAATCACACGGAGTCAATCTGGTTGTTGAAAGAACATATACGAAGCCCACCGGTAGACGTACAAACAACCAAAACCATTTAGTGCAGAAGAATCTAAAAAAACTCCAATGATTAAAACAAAGAAACAATATGCAACAAAATCCCAATACAAAAAGCCGATTAGGATAGATTTTAAAATATTTTGAAAACTAATTTGAATTAGATAATGAATTGATTGAAAAATGAATAAGGACACAAGTCACACCAAGGTATAAAAGATTAATTAACAGAAGTAAATTGCAACATTAACAGGTTTCATTAATAGATAATTGAGAGAAGAGATTACTGAAAACATAAAAGACCTAAACCCTAACCTGAATAAAGACGTACAACAACGTGTTGAAGCTGGCGAAGTGAGAATATCAGGTTAACTGGACTCAGATCAACCCCTACGGTTAACCATAGAACAGTAGAACATTGGATTTCTTTAAGAGGATGAAGTAGAGAGAGAGAGAGATGATAAAGTAGATAGATTTGAATTTGAATTTTGAATCTGCTGAAGGGCCTAAAAAAACCCAGTTGTTTTGTTTATGGATTAAAGCTTTTAAAGGAAGCTTTGTGGAAACAAAAGATGGGGACAAGCTATATGAAAGCCATGTAAGCAAATGGCTTCTGTGATTGGCAAATGTGCAAATGCTTTATATGATTGACATGTGGTGGAACCTATCTTCTTTTATTATATAATAAGATAAGATATATATATGTATATATATAATATATATATATATATATATAGGAGGGTTATACAAAAAATAAGTAGTTTTCTAAAAAGACCACGAATAAATCATAGGCATTGGATCATATTAATCAACGGTTGATATTTAAAATTACAAATAACCGACATAATTTTCTATAATTACTATTTTATCTTTATAACCGACACAGCTTCATAGAATTGTTCTTTCAACATAATTTGTAATGCCACATGTCAAAATTTTGTTGGTTTTTATCCTTTCTAGAAAACTACATACTCTTATTTTAATCTTTTTCTATATATCTACTATTATAATAAACAAAAACCATTATTGTGCCACATGACACCTAATTGTCCAAGTTTTTGCCAAGCGGCATCATTATTGTTTAATTTTAAAAGTCATAACTATCTAACTAAAATAATTAATAAATATTTTAAACATTCCATATTAATGATTTATCTATAATTTTATTGTAGTAAATAAAGTAAAAAAAAGTCATAACTATCTAATTAAAACAATTAATAAATATTTTAAACATTTTATCTTAATGATTTATCTATAATTAGTAGTAGTAAATAAATTAAAAAAAAGTCATAACTATCTAACTAAAACAATTAATAAATATTTTAAACATTGCATATTAATGATTTATCTATAATTTATAGTAGTAAATAAAGTAAAAACAAATTAGAAATAAAAGAACTTATGCAGAACTTTTGAAACTCATTTTGGTGTGTGCAAATTTGCGTTGTATGTTTTTTGTTTATTAGTGACCGATTCAGAATGTGTCACGATTCGTTTTTACCCTAAGCAATATGAAAATGGTTCATCTCATTTGACTATTCTATTACTATTAATTCTATATAATAAACTTTTTTATACGCATTGACAACTTTTGCTAAAGTGGCATAATTCAACACTCAAAGAGAACACTAGATTGATGATAATGCATACCAGTACTGTTTCTTTCAGATATGATAATTATTTGCATTTTTTTGTCATATGTTAACTGATAGTGAAATTCATTGTCACAAACTTGTATCAACTAGAGTTTCGGGCCAAACTAATATAGAAAATAGGTTGTTTTGATCCCTAAAACACATTGTTGTTATGGTGATCGTTGTTTCCTTGATGATATCATTTATATTTATGAAATAAAATTCATATCTTCTTGGAAGAGTATCCTGGTGGTGATGACATTGTGTTGTTAGGTATAAGCACAACACTCAATTTTTAAAATCTTACAAGTTAAGGCCATACTTGACTAATATAAATGATAGGAAAATGGCTGTAATTATAGGTGTTGCAAACCGATTTTATACAAAATCATTATAAAGAGTAAGATCATGAGTATGGTGTTCGAAATACTAATATGTTTCTTTTAAGTTGGTTGTTTATTATTATGATTTGTTTGTGTTCTATATTCTATACAAGAATCTCAAATTTGTTTGATATATGAGAGGAATGATGGTTTGGTTTTCAGTGAGATACTTATTTGTTGTGAATAAAATTTTCACAACAATTATTACTCTGATTTATGTAATGAGCCACAACAAGTTTCATTTGAAATAGGCCCACTTTTAGTATGACTTGGAACATTTCGGGCAAGTTCAACTTGTATTTGACCCTTTAAGTAAATGGGTCGAATTTGCAACTTGTGTTATATTATAACTGGCAAAATGTACGACTTGGCGAGTCGTGTCAATCAGCGCAATGCACAAGCATCTGTTTGGTTGGTACAAATTAGGGTTAGAACTGGTTATTTTAATAAAATTATTACTCTTGGTTCCGAACATGTTTTCTTTACACTTTTTTTTTTTACATTTTCACATCAATATATAACTCACTATAAATGTTTAGTTTCTTATATGTTGTTGGCATTGAGTAAAATGTGTTAATAACATGGCATGTTTGAAATTGAAAAAAATTGTTATAAATGCCTATAACTTTATTAGTATTACAATTTCTTTGCCGATATAACCAGATATACAGTTGCTCTTGCTTTTAATTTTGTAACCTAAAGCATGGATTAGAATAAAAAGACATGAAGTCAATCAGACAACTTTTTTTTTGTTGGTTGTGGAAACCTCAATTTGAATCCTTTTGTCATTTTTTTTACCGATAAAAACTCTTGTAACTGTTAGTTCAGTAGCAATAAATGTTGAAACTAATACAACAATATAATTAGAAACAGTTTTTTTTATGCAACTTGAAGAGCCGAAATAATAATAATAATAATAATAATAATAATAATAATAATAATAATAATAATAATGAGATTTAATTTTTCAAACCCATATGATGCACGGGTTTATAACCTAGTGTGTGTGTGTGTGTATATACTTGCTTTTATCCCCCCGTATTACGAGGATTGTTTTACATTTTTCTCTTATAATATTTATATATTTTTTGGAATTTTGATTTTATTTATTGTACATAAGTTAATAATATAATTACTATTTGACGATGAAGGGGTTTCACATATAAATGAGTTGTTATAACCAAGTTTAAAAGCTATTTGAGTTTGGTGAGACCCATGATCCGCTAAAAAAATTGTCTTTTCTAAAATTGTTTTTTGATTATAAATAATATATATCTTTTTATAAAGAAATCATATCAAATATTTGTTGAGATTAAATTTTAATTTAATGAGATGTTATAACCCGTTTAAGGAATATCTGGGTTTGGTAAGACCCATACCCGTGAATTCGGGTAAAATGCATCAGAAACCTTTATTTACAAATAATGCAATCTGGTGGCTTGAAAAAATATAGGGTGCAACCAGATAGCTTTTGAAGGTTTCGTTTATATATATTACTAGATATATGTATGTATGTGTGTGTGTATATATATATCACACATTTTAATATAATAATAATAATAAAATGATGAAAGGGAGACAACTATTTGTCGCCTCCCCCCCCCCCCCCCTCAATCGCCCCTTTGTAGCCTAGGGGCGGTGTTCCACAAACTTGTCGCCCTAAATCTTCTGAATTTGTCGCCCATTACATATAGTCTAATAATTTCTGTTAGTTTTGACTCCAAAAAGAGGTTAGAAGAGTTCCACATCACCTCACCGACAAACCCTTAGACCAGTCAGTATAGGCGCAGTGGAAAGGCCTTTTTGGGAGCCGAGGGCGCTGAACACCGCCAAGGGGCGCGGTTAAGGGGTGAGGGGACGGCTTCTGGACGATGGTCGCGGTGGAGGAGAATAGGAGGTGGACCCTTTGTCCATCTCTCACACACACATACATATTGTGTGTGTGTATATATATATATTGTAAGGTCCCGGTGCCCTACTTTGGACGTCGTAATTACTCATAAACACAGTTCTACAAATCAGAGTTAATTAAAACCTTTGGCGGAAACGTTAACTTCAATCATTCTTTACCAAAACATTCAAACTTGTCTTTAAAACATAACATAAAACATCATATTTTAAACATTATTTCTTCCATCTTCATATGCCAGCCGTTCAATCCATGTCATGTGCCTTCCTCATGCGAGCTCATTAAACATATTTATCTGTGTGCATACTAAAAGTCAGCTACGTTGAGTGAGTTCTAGTTAATCAGGCAACATACAATACATTCTCATACATTCACGTATACGTATCCGAAGATACATATTCATACTTAAACTGAACTTAATTCCTGACACTTTATAATTATCCGTAGGGACCCTTGTATAATATCTACTAGAAGAACAACTACTATTATTCATAGAAGTAGCAACTTGTATCATCCATAGAAGGATCTATATAAACTATCCATAGAAGGATCCCTAGATATTATCCATAGAAGGATCCTTAAACTTTAGCCATGGAAAGGACCCCGTATACTTTCCATAGAAGGACCACTACATATTATCCATTGAAGGAGCTCTATACCCGATCCATGGAAGGAACCATATATATTGTCCATAGAAGGTACTCCATAGAAGGAACGTATACCCAATTATATAATATCCGTATAAGGAACGCTAATTAGGTTCACAATCCTTATTTACGCTATCACATATCGAGTCTAGGTCCATTAGTAGGTTACAAGGATTTGCCATCCTAACTTACTATGCCAGACAGAGATCTTCACATACCATTCATGTACCTGCTTACACATACCTCACATATACAATAATTTCTTCGTAGCAGACGAACACACTAAGCGTTCTTCACATCATTCATTTAACAATCATACTCCTTGACGTTACATGCAATATCCTAAGATCGTTCACGCACCGACATGCATTCGTTCACTACATTCTGTCACATATGTCATATACAGCATACACTTATAACTCAAGTTAAGTGTATTAACATTCACATCGAGTATGCACACAGCCCCGAAAACATAATAAGGAAATGGGGCTAGAAACTCACCAGTCTCCTGTTTCTTTCCGAGTTTATTGTAATCCTGTTCTTTAATTGAGCACGGCTAACTGTATGATAATTACAGATAGCAATCACTAACCTTTTAAACATCATTTAAGTTTCCTCCTAAAACTTCTAAGCATGGATTATTTTATTCGAATGGGGTATTCCATTTGAATGGAGTATTCTATTCGAATGGAAATTCTATTCGAATGAGTATTCCATTTGAAAGAAGTATTTTATTCTAATGGACATTCTATTCGAATGGGTATTCCATTTGAATGGAGTGTCCTATTCTAATGGAGTATTCTATTCGAATGGACATTCTATTTGAATGGACATTCTATTCGAATGGGTATTCATTTAAATGGAGTTAATTTCTAAGTCTGGAGTATTCTATTCGAATGGGTTATGGTTGGTTAATTTGTATACATTAAAGTTAGTTTATTTATTAGTTTTGATCGTTTATTGTAAGAACATCGATACTTCATACGTGTCTATTGCATTTCAGGTCACAGGTGTTAAAGCAGTTAATTTGGACCTATTGATGCATGGTATGAAGACCCGGGACGTCCGTAACACAAAACGAGAAATATTAAAGAATTATGCTGGTGACAAGTTCGATCACGATACGCGATGGGCAGGCTTGAAGAGCCATCGCGTACCGCGATGGGTGTTAAATGAAGGCTGACCAATGGTCCATCGCGATACGCGATAGACCACAGAAGAACCCATCGCATATCGCGATGGGTGGTGCAGACGGGGAAGTTTGAGTTTTATATCAAATTCATCATACTCGACCCCTATCTTCCAACACATCAAAAGAGGCGATTTCCAGAGCTCAAGAGAGGCGATTCCATCATTCCAAATCAACTCGAGAGTCCACGTATGATCCCTATTATCCAGATTGAAGATCCCACGATGCCGAGACGCCGCTAATCTCACCCGGGAATGTAAAGTTTGTAACGATTTCAGTTTTCTCAGGTAACTAAGAACGTTTATATATGATTGTTTATGGTTAATCTATGGTTATTGATGTTTAGTATGTTTGTGTGTTCAATCGGTTTAGGTTTACGTTGATCTGAACGATTAGTTACCAGTTGCTATAATAATTGACCATAGGGTTGTTTGATTAGGTTGAATACGATGAAGCATATAATTGCCCTTAACTGAGTCACACTGGCAGGGATTGTTTGATAACCAGTGCCGTGTGTAAAGCGATTATTGATGCCCAAGGTTTTGTCTAGTTGACCAGTCTGTAGTTAACCGTTAGTGATTAATTTGTTAGGTTGCATCGGATTACTGTAAGATACTTATTTGAAGTCCCGGGTGCGATTTGCCTTTGCTATTTGATTGAAAATTGTTTGCTTAATTTTAAACTAAAACTATTTACTTGTGTGATCAGCACTTAAACAGTACTTCATAATATTAGCAATTAGAAACACGTTGCATTAACCACATACTCCTAGTGGATACGATAACTTACGTATCCTAGCTACTTAGGTTAATTAGGTTTTTGCATGACTCAAACGACGGTTATCAAAATGGCGCCGTTGCCGAGGAGTTAGTGCGCTTAGTGTTTTTCGTGTTATTTGATTTTTGTGTTTATTTTATTTTAGTTTAGTTTTAATTTTTTATTTTTAGTTTAATTTTAATTTTTCCATTTTACGCGGGGTGTGTTTTTTGTGTAGGTAACATGTTTATGCACATCTGACACTCGGGCATACAGTCACCACTTGTTTTCGAGCCCGAAATTGAGAGATTAGCTCGGCAGAACGGAGCTCAGAACATAACCTCGGAAATGGAAGATCACCAGAACCAAAGTCAAAATCAAAACCAAGATCCGCACCCACTCCCAGAAAATAACACGTTTCACCCAGATAACATGCCTCCACCATTAAATTTCGATCACCAAAACAACCAGAATAACTCAGCTAGTTTTTCTAGAATCCGATACCGAAACCTTGATCAGGCTGAACCATCAGTCTCACATAACACCCCTAACTGCAAAGTTCAGATTAATCTTGATGATGATCATCCCAGCATTCCGACAGAAGATGAAGAAGAGGGGGAAGAGAATGATGTGAACCAAGGTTTTGAAGTTGAGAACAAGGTAGACCGGCGAGTTAGAAGGAATCAGGTATTTGGGCCAGATAACGAGGGTGATGATAAATAGGATGAGGAGGTGGAAGAACCAGTAAATCAGAGATAGGGTGATGCGCTTAACATAAATGTAAGGAAGGAACGGTATGGGTCGAAACAGTGTCAACCAGGCAGAAAGGCTCGAAAGAGTTCGAGGTATTCAGGTGAACAGAGGAGGTCTGGTAAATCCCGGGGGGCAAAGGAGGAATTTTGTAGCCCCGGTTCAAGGTGTTAACAGTTGGTTCAGACCGGTTATTTCAGATGGAGCATCCCCGTTGGTTCCACAGGTATGAGTGCCGGGATAGCAGACTTTTAAGTCTCGACCATCATACATTAACATCGTACCATATTTTCACGGGATGGCTTCTGAGTACCCGTATTCTCTTTGTCCGATTGTTCAGCTATTTGCGGGTCGATTGGTGACGAAAAATTTGATCATGACGAGGTTCGGTTGCGGTTATTCCTGTTTTCCCTAAAAGATAAAGCAAAACACTGGTTTAACTTGCTACCGATGCACAATATTGGTAATTGGGCAAAGATGCAGCAGGTGTTCTTAAACGAATATATTCGCAGTCGAAGACGAGCGAGGCCCGAATAGAAATTCGCCACTTTTCATAGTTATCGGGCCAATTATTTCACGAAGCGTTCACCAGGTTTAAGGAGATGATCAGAAAATGCCCACACCACTAGATTAAATTATGGGAATTGGTGAAATGCTTTGTAGACGGGTTGACATACGAGGACTGAAAGCATCTAAAGGCCTTGTGTAATGGTCAGCTGCTGAACCAACCTGCGGAGGATGATTGGGATTTTTTGGAGTTCATGTGTGAAGATTCTAAAGCAGAGGCAGTGGCTAAAAGGTGAAAACATGGTACTTCTTCCCAGGTCAGTAAAGTCAGTCACGAGTGAGTCTGAAAGAATTGCTGAGTTAGAACGTGAACTGGGTGGGTATAGAAAAGGTTAGAAGAAAGAAGTCGGGAAAGTTGGAGTGAAATTCCCAGTTTGTGAAGATTGTGGTGAACTCAGGCATAAGGGAGAAAATTGCCCCGAGTTTTATGATGACGAGGAGGATGAGCCCAAGAAGGTTAATTATGCTTACGCGGATTCCAAGGGTCAAGTGTTGAA
Source organism: Bidens hawaiensis (assembly GCF_021521415.1). NCBI lineage: Eukaryota > Viridiplantae > Streptophyta > Magnoliopsida > Asterales > Asteraceae > Bidens > Bidens hawaiensis. The sequence goes on along the minus strand of NW_027498247.1, from coordinate 116,901 downwards.
TTCCAATACCTATCACCCGGACTTGAGGAATCACCCAAATTTTGTTACGGAAAGACGTCTAAACAGTTGAACCCGAACTTTCAGGGATCGAGCCAGAACAGATCGCAGGGTAATTACCGCCAGGGTGGTTATCAGCAGAAAAAGGGCTCGTATAATCAGAATCAGGGATATAATAGAGACGGTAACTGGGGTGGAAATTCATCGGTAATCAAGACCAACAGAGGGGGTCCTCGGGAAATGCAGATGAGTCGGTACACTCAATGCTGGATGAATTACTGAAGACTGTGACTGATAATTAGGCTGAAACGAAGAAACAGTTCGAGTTACGGGATAAGTCAGCAGAGGCAATGTCAAAGCAAATTGGCCAGTTAGCAGCATATATGGAAAAGTTGCAGAAGAATGCGGGCCAACTCCCGAGTGACACCACAGTCAACACGAATCACTACAGCTCGAGTTAGAATAAGCACGTTAACCAGGTAAGTATTTTAAGAAGTGGTAAAAAGTATGATAACAAGGTTGGGGTTCCACCACCATTGGTTGAGGGGATGGTGGAAGAGATTGATGAGAATCTCGTCAGTGATGATGAGCCGGAACTGATTAAATTAACTAAATCTAATAAAAGTGAAACTAATATTAACAAACCGGTTCCGAGAGATGACACCAACAACTCTAAGGACGAGAAGGTGAAAATTGTCCCCTATCCCGATGCTCTGTTGGCGCCATCTAAGGCGAAGTTGACATCAAAAAGGGGCCCACAACAGGAGGAAATATGGGAAACGTTTAAACAAGTTAAAATTAATATACCCTTCTTAGATGCCATAAAACAGATTCCCACCTATGCTAAGTATTTAAAAGAGTTGTGCACACAGAAAAGAAGTCATCAGATTCCTAAACAAATTGATTTTACTGATAATGTGAGTGCAATTCTTTCGGGTGCTCTTCAACCCAAGCTACGAGATCCGGGAATGCCCATTACACCCATTCAAGTGGGTGATTTTAAAATGACACTGGCGCTTCTAGATCTTGGAGATAGCATTAATATTCTCCCGGGAAGTTTATACGATCAGTATGATTTCGGTCCGCTTCGGGCAGCCGCTACCACGGTTGTCTTAGCTGACCAGACATCGAAACTTCCTCGGGGGATACTGACTGACGTTATCGTCAAGGTGGAATATTTTTATTTTCCAGTTGACTTTTTGGTCCTTGACTATGTTTTGGGTGAAAGGACCAAACAGCCCATGATTATCCTCGGTAGGCCATTTTTGGCTACTGCAAATGCCAACATTAACTGCAGAAATGGTACTATTGACATGGCATTTGGTAATCGTAAGTTGAGGATTAATGTTTTCACACAGGGAAATAATTCTCTGGTCAATGACAAGTGCTTCATGGCTAATGTCATTGACGAGTGCATCCCGCTATACGACTCTGTCGTCAGCAAGGATGGCACAGCGGAGACGTTTTTTTGTTTAACATGTTACAGGTGGAAACATACGAGTTGCTGGAAGAGAAGGAGTGACAGCTGGAAATTGCAGCTGTGCGAGGAGACCATCCACCATGGTCAGTTCAGGGGGAACCATTTCCCGTGAAAATCAATACCGAGTTGAAACCGTCACTGCAAGAGGCACCAAAAGTGGAACTGAAAGAGCTTTCAAAGCATTTGAAATATACTCTCCTTGGTAAGAATGAAACTTTGCCTACTTTTATAGCTTCTAGTTTATCTGTTGAACAGGAAAATGATTTGATGGCGGTGCAGGTTGAAAACAAGGAAGCAATTGGGTGGACAATAGCGGATTTGAAGGGAATCACCCCTTCAGTTGTGATGCATAAGATATTAACAGATCCGTATGTCAGACCCGCACATGATGCCCAGCGGAGGTTGAACCCAAACATGCGGGAAGTGGTGAAGAAAGAAGTGCTGAAATGGTTCGATGCTGGTATTATTTTTGCTATCTCAGACAACACGTGGGTAAGTCCGACCCTGATAGTACCGAAAAAATCGGGCATTCAGGTTGTCAAGGACGACACAGGTAACTAGGTCGACACCCGGCAGGTAACCGGGTAGCGCATTTATACTGATTATCAAAAATTGAACGCGTCAACATCTAAAGATCACTTTCCGCTTCCGTTTATCGAACAAATTGTTGAAAAGCTATCTGGTTAAAAATTTTATTGTTTTTTAGACGGGTATTCCGGGTATAACCAGAAAGCTATTCATCCTGAGGATCAGGAGAAGACGACGTTTACGTGCCCGTATGGCACATTCGTGTTTAGGCGAATGCCATTCGGGCTATGTAACGCCCCCGCCACCTTTCAAAGGTGCATGATGAGTATTTTTCTGATATGGTGGGGGAGTCTTAGAAATTTTCATGGATGACTTTTTGATTTTCGGCACATATTTCGAGTCATGTTTAAATCAACTCGAAAGAGTTTTGAAAAGATGTTTTGAAATGAACTTGGTTCTTAGTTGGGAGAAGAGCCAGTTTATGGTCCAATAGGGGATTGTTTTGGGCCATGTTGTATCGAGTCATGGGATTGAGGTGGACCGGGCTAAGGTTCAAGTTATTTCCACCTTACCTCATCCCATGAATGTTAAAGGCATTAGATCATTTTTGAGGCATGCCGGGTTTTATAGACGGTTCATTAATGGTTTTAGTGATATCACCAAGCCCTTATGTAATTTATTGCTTAACGATTCCCCATTTGACATTAATGATGAATGTGCTAAAGCCTTTAACATTTTGAAGTTGAAATTAGTTGAAGCCCCGATCTTGCAATCACCCGATTGGAATTTAGATTTTGAAATAATGTGTGATGCAAGTGATTATGCGGTCGTGCCTGTTTTGGGTCAACGGGTTGACAAGAAACTCGTTGCCATATACTATGTGAGTAAAACTCTCTCGGATGCTCAATTGAATTACACAACAACCGAGAAAGAGTTACTAGCAGTGGTTTATGCTCTAGATAAATTCAGTTATTATATTTAGGGAAGTAAAGTAATCATTTATTCTGACCACTCTGCAGTTAGGTACCTCATGGACAAAAAGGATGCAAAACCGAGGCTCATAAGATGAGTTTTGTTACTGCAGGAATTTGATCTAGAGATTCGGGACAAGAAAGGAAGTGAAAATGTTGTTGCAGATCACTTGTCCCGTATTATGGTGGAAGATGGAGACAAGGACAGGCCCATTAACAAGTCATTCCTGGATGAACAAATTTTGGCAGTCTCATAAAATCCCTGGTTTGCTCATATTGTTAACTTTAAAGTTTTAGGTGATATACCGGAGCATTGGCCAAGGAGGAAGAAGAAATGTTTGATGTCACAAGCCAAACAGTACATTTGGGATGACCCGGAGTTGTTCAATATTTGGGAAGATCAGATGATCAGGCGATGCATACCCGAGGAGGATGTCAGATCGGTGTTGGAACACATAAATTCGTCTGCGTGTGGGGGTCACTTTAGTGGCCAGAGAACTGCTAGAAAAGTCCTTACGAGTGGCTTCTTTTGGCCATCATTGTTTAAGGATACTCACGAGTTCGCGACACGCAGTTTAAAGTGTCAACAACTCAGGAGCATTTCTAAGAGGGATGAAATGCCTTTGAACCCGATCCTAGTAGTTGACATTTTTGATGTTTGGGGGATCGATTTCATGGGTCCATTCCCAAATTCACACGGTAATTTATATATCTTAGTGGCCGTCGACTATGTGTCTAAATGGGTTGAGGCGATAGCCACTAGGACTAACGATCACACGGTAGTTTGCAATTTTGTTCAAAGTAACATATTTTCTAGATTTGGAGTCCCCTTGACCATCATAAGTGATGCCGGATCTCATTTCAAAAACGTTAAATTTGGAAAATTTCTTAAACGATATGGTGTTGATCATAGGATTGCAACTCCTTACCATCCACAAACGAGTGGACAAGTCGAGGTTTCCAATAGACAAATCAAACAGATTTTACAGAAGACTGTTTAGACGGACCGAAAGGATTGGTCAACCAAGTTAACCGATGCTCAATGGGCCTACCGAACCGCATATAAAACGCCAATTGGAACCACTCCTTATAGACTTGTGTATGGAAAGGATTGCCATTTACCGGTAGAAATTTTACAAAGAGCATTTCGGGCTACTAAAAAGGTAAATATGATGCAGGTAAGGCAAGGAAGTTAGCTTTGTGCGAGATTGAGGAGTTTAGGGATGAGGCGTACGATTGTCCATCCGCTTACAAGGCAAAGATGAAGAAGGTTCATGATGCAAATATTCGGTTGAAGAACTTTGAGGTTGGACAAAAGGTTTGGTCATACAACACAAGGATGAAGCTCTTCCCGAGTAAGTTGAAAAGTAAGTGGACGGGCCCGTATTCGGTTGTTAGAGTTTGAAACCATGGTCAGTACGAGATTGAATATTTTGATGATCATGTGAGGCAAGTGGTAAATGGCTATAGATTGAATCCATACATGGAAATGAAGGATATTCACGAGATGGACAAGGAATCGGTGAGTTTCATTGTGACTTCACTGACTTATGAAGACAATTGAGAGTTCGAGGCACTATCGAGCTGTAGACATGAAATTCAGCGCTTACAAAAGGCAACCTGGGGTTTGTAAGTGTCTGTCCAGTTTGTTTTCATTTTGTTAAGTCTTGTATTAAGTGTCTTGAGTTTTATGCAACAAACATCAAGTGTGGGGAAGCGTGTTTGAAGAGTTGGAAGTTCATGAAGTTCAGTAAGAGTTTCGTCAATTACACATCTTTCCAGGTACGAAAAGTATAATTTGAGTTCGGAAACATGTTCAGGGTGATGTCGGGATGCCGAAAAGTGGTCAGGTCTGAAAATGTCCTTCGCGAAAAACTTTCTATTAGCAAGGCCCATCGCGATACGCAATGGGCTCACAAACATCTCCATCGCGTTTTGCGATGGAGGTGGGATCCCTGACATTGATGACGTCGTCACGTTACGTGAGGACGTCCCATTATACCCCATCGCGTATCGCGATGCAGTCAAACCCTAGCTAACTTTCATTTAGGTGGCGATACGCGACCCTTATGTTTTTGACCCATCACGTATCGGATGGGTCATACAAGATCCGAAAATTTTTTTATATCAAATGACCTTTCTTCTTCTTTCCTTTCTTCTTCTTCTTCTTCTTCTTCTTCTTCTTCTTCCTCTTCTTTCCTCACTTCTTCTTCTCTATCATCTCCGACCACCACCCTCCACCGTCAAACCACCTCCCTCATCTCCGTCCCCATCCATCCATTCACCATCGCACATTACCACCACCGCTGTCCACCATTGTCACCATCTCCACCCGCCACCAACCACTAATCACAGTCATCGTCCACCATCGCACCATCTCCATCCATCCTCCGCCGTCAACAATCACCACCATCACCATCCATTACAGTCACCACCCACCACTGTCAATCTCCGCAGTCAGATATGTCCACCGCCACTGTCATTACTATTCAGTTTTCTAGTTCTTACTCTGACATCGAGGTATGTTTATTATTATTGTATTATGTGGGGATTTGACTTGATTTTGTTCGGTTTGGATATTTGAATTTTTGCGTGTGGTTATTATTGGGTTACGTGGGTTAGTTGGCAATTTTAACTGACTTATGTTGACGGGTTGTCGGGGTTAGTTGGTTAGGTTTTATTTAATATTTAAAAGTTTGAAAGTTTTATGGTTGCCGGGTTAGTTTGGTTTGTTTATTAGTTGGATATGACGAGTTGTTCGGCTTATGCGAAACAAAATGACGAGTTGGGTTTTGAAGTTCAAATTTTAAAATCATTATTTTAGTATTATTTTAATGATAGTGAGGGTTCGATATGAAAAGATTGTTCTGAACTTGATTTATTAATATTTTATTTTCCAAACCCAATTTGTCACATATTTCTTTTTTTCCGACTGTAAGTCCCGAATCTGGATCACTACAACTATGATATCAACCCGAACACGATGTTAGTGCGGAATCCTAACACAGTGGTGATTCAGGAACAATAATACGAACAATATAAATATTATAAACACGATGTAATATGGTTTCAATGCATACGATTCTATTATCAATAAATCGTCTAATACATAAACCGATTCACACAAAATCTTATGCTCTCTAGAGATTATGGTGGCTCTTAGTAATTGCTCAACCACTAAAACCCTATACAATAAGATCTATTTATAGGGAAACCAAAACACTAGCCCTACCATGGCCCAAAGCCCACCGAGATCCATAAGGATCTCGATTTACATTCATAGCCCAATACGAAACCCAATAAACATATAACTAAGTACAAACCACCAAATATGGACCCAACAATCTCCCCCTTGGTTTGTAGCTTCGTTCTTGTTTATTTCACTTCAAACTAGCCTTACCAAAATCGAGATTGATTTCGGTATTACACCAATGCAATTCTTCAACTCGTCTTTGTTTATGTCACTTTAGTCTTGATAATGTCATGGCCTTTTGATATGCTTCAGTCTAACCAAATTATGACCCAACAATCTCGCCCTTAGACTGATGCTTTCAAGATCTTCATAATCTTTACTAGAACATAATCAGCAACTTCAGAGATAAGCAACTTCAGCATCTGCATCCAATAATATATCATCTCCCCCCTTTTTGACAGCATCATCCAATTTGAATCTCAGATACTTCATATGCTTCCATTGCAAGAAATCAGTCTTGAAAGAACAATCAACTTTGATAGAAAGATCAACCAAAATATTTTGAAAATAATTAAATAAAACAAAATAAGACAAACATATTTTTTTTTTATTTTTCTGATTTTTATGATTTTCTTGAAAAGACTTGAAATGGGATCATACCAGCTAAACCAACTATAACACAATAACCGAAATCATATTTCATTAGCAGAAGAAAAATTTTAAAACGATTTCTTAACACATTTGTTTCGACAAGAGTAATCAATAAGTAAAAATAAAATAAATGAAATAAAATAAGACCAAAAACAACAAATGAAACAAATTTAATCACCCGGTTTCTTGTAATTTAGCAAAAAGTTGGGATCAAATTTCAGTTTTCTTGATAAAACTGCCGCCTTTTTGAAAAGATCCGAACATGGAATCATATTGTTTAAGGTGCTTTCACAAAGATTCATGTTCAGCGTTATTATGACAAAAAGAAACAGATTGATAGCAGGTATAACGAACTTAGCTTGATTTTCATTGTATCAGTGATATGAATTATGTTCAGTTCGGCATAAAGCTTAGATGGACATCACTCATGGCTCTGTGATGCCTTCTATCTCTTCTCAAAGCTTATTTGGCTTTCCCCAGATCACCCCAATTTGACTCCAACCCCCTAATGCTTGATCAAAAGATTTTTATAGATAATCAAATAGAATTTTTAAGCTTTAAGGTTGAACGTTGGACTTACAAGCCATCCGGACTTACATGCCTTTCATTCGAGACATGACAGGACTTATTTTTGTGCCCCCGTCTCTGTAGTTCTAGTTTGACCCTTTAAGCTTTTAAAATACGAAAATTTTTATTTTTGCTTCACAATAACCTATTTATTTTTCTTTAATTTTTTATATATATTTTTCTTCTTTTTTTTAACTTGAGCAAAAACTTAGAAACATAATATTTTTGGTGATCAAAACACTAACGGGCTCGTGTATGACTGGGTAATTGCTTTTCTGCCTATCATTCGAAGAGATGTATCTGGAGACATGCACATGTCTTCAAAATGACTCTCCACATTAAGTCAAATTTAGTTTATATCACTTTAACTTTTACGCGTCATGGAAAGCTACCATACAATATCAATGACTGTTCTAGAGCCTTTTAAGCTTAATAACTTCACCCGTTAGGCACACAAAAACAATTTATCTATCATTTTCCAAAGGTTGGATCAATTTTCATTTGAAAATATTTTGAAGCTTCTAAAAAGCTGTAAACTAAATAATGATATCACTTCCTAGAAAATTATAGAAGACACACATGATAAGAACTCAGTCACCCCGTTCACTCTTCAGTTTTCAGGTAAATGGCTATCCCGTATGTCCACAAGTGGTTAACAGGACCAAAACACATATGAGAATACGTGTCCCTCCAACTTTGAATTAACGACATAATTTTAAGTGAATGAATTCAAAACAAAAAAAAACACATCACAAACGGCTCAGATGCTTTCAGTCTTTAGATAAATGGCTATCCTGTGAATCTACAAGTAGATCACCGGACCAAATATATACAAGTATGTGTTCTTTAAACTTGAGCAACCGACATAATTTTAAGCAAGAGTGAAGTTTGAAAGACATAGATAAAATTCTTATTAAACGCGCACACACTCTTTCTGAATTTTTTAATTTTCTCCCCCTAAATTTGTGCAAAATTTTTGAGAGAAAAGAAAACTTTTATGTACAAATTTAACCTCAAAAAGACTCAATCGTCGAAACGTAGTATTTAATAAAAACTTTTATGAAGAAGTGTGATAGTCAGCCAACTGATGTACTATCATTTCTCATGTACGTTCAAGTCATTTTCTCAATTTCGGGAAACAAAATACACTATACATGAAAAACTATACGAGAACATATTTTTGTATTTATATATATATATATATATATATATTTAAAAAATTTAAAATTTTAAAATCTTTTTGATTGATCAAACTTTCATACCAATGTGATACGGTTACCTTTTATTTTCAAGACATCATTTTTCATTTGTGAGAATCTCCCCCTAGGAATAAGCTTGTTTTCAGATTCTGCATCATTGCGAGTTGAATGTCTAGAACAAACCTTTTAATATGCGATGTATTCCTGATTTGTTTCTACACACTTAAAGAGCAGATTAAAAACGTTCAATCACCCTAAAATCCCGTCCAGGCAACAAATAATCCATTTAAAGGTTTAAAGATTTAGAAAACAATGGATATTTGCCCTGTCATGTGCCTGGAACAACCTATTTAATAAACAATGAATTTGTGATTGTTCCTACACGCATAGCGGGATTAGTTGGACATAGGAACCCAAGTCATAAATGTCTTCGGGTTCCCTTGAGAATAAACATAAGTGACCTCTTGTCAACTCATATCTTTCCCATCTTTAGCAGAATCATTTGTTAATACATATTCTGTTTTCTGAGTTTTAAGTTTACAAGTGTGTCTTGGTTAAGTGAAATTTGATAAAACAGACTTTGGAGTGGAGCAATTCGAATTCGAATTCTTAGAACTCTCAACATTCTTTGACTTCTGAAAATTTATTTTTCTTTTAATAGTTTCTAAATCATTTGAGTGCAAACCTGTCATATTAACTTTGAATCCTTGAGTATCTGTGACCCGTTGTACAGATACTCATGGTTTTGTAAAATAAGCATTTTGTTTAACCACTGGATTCGGTTGAGACCTAATACCTTTCACCTGAGGGGCTTGTCTATTAACAACACGGTAGTGACACTCCTTTACCAAATGCCCGCCGTTCCCGCAGACGAAACACGCCTTCATCCTTCTTCTAATCTCAACGGAAGCACTTGCCTCATGTTGGAATTCCTTCATAGGAAAGGTTTTTCCATTCTTCTTGCCCCTTGGAACAACCTTCTGATTTTGCTTGTAATAGGAAACATATAGACGATGAACACAATTTCTGGCTATATGTCCTTGCGTGCCATAGTGGTAACATTTTTGCCTCTTGATATAAAAAGCACCCAATGATTTATCAATACATGGACATCCGGAGGATCTACGAGGACGAGAATGTCCTTGTTGTGCTGATTTCTTATGTGCCTTCCCTTTGTTTCCATAACTCTGTGTATTATTATTAGTACAATTTTGAGTTGTGGTGTCATCTGAGTTTGATGACATGTTAGAATGAGATTCATTTTCACTAGCCTGAACCCCTTTACTATCAGAAGAAACATTATTTACTATATCTGCACATGAAGTAGAAGCATCAAATTGTTCACACATTTAAAAACAGGCTTGATTTCCTCTAGGGATCCCGATCCAACAGTTTCAGATTGAACCTGTTTACCATACTTCATGTCTTTTATCTTTTCCTCATGTTCTTTGGTAACAGGGGTAGGGACAAAATTGTGGTTGTATGGTGGGGGAACTTGACTGTATCCTATTCCCTCACCTTCATTTTCCTTCCACCACAATTGGTTTTCAGTCATTAAGTTGACAACTTTACTAAAACCATCAAATTTCTCAAGTCTAGTCAGCCCTTTCAAATTTACTAGTTAGATTCAAAAATTCTAACTTGGAGGCTTCCAGTTTAGCCGTCAATTCAACGATTTCCTATTTGGCATCAAGATGATGACAAGACTTCACACTAAAATCAGACTTAAGCCTTTTAATGTCCTTGTTCTGAGCTTCTATTTTGTCTAGAAAGCCCTTTTCATTTTTCTTAAGTTTAAAATTTTTTGATTTTATTCTCTCCATGTCTCTACTTAGGCTACGTTATGAAGCTTAAACATTTCTATTTTTTCACCACAATTTAAAGAACATGGTTTAAAACTTATCTCAGATGAATTTTGATATACTTCTTGTGAGGGAGCAGACTGATTAAGAGTACTTCCAAACATTGAGATAAGTTGTGGAGAATCCGTTGAGTAATTAATGAGATTAAACTAATTTCCCACCAAAATTTCTCGAAAAAATATGATCGCCAAAATTCTCAAGAATGATGTCCCGTTCAAAAGAGGCGTCTAGGAAAAAATTCGTTCAAGACAATTTTTTCCGAATTTCCTGCCAAAAATTCTCCTAGAATCACCAGAAAAAAAATGTTTTCGCCAAAATTTTCAAGGATGAATTTTTACTAATAAAGAGTATTCTGGAAAAATTTCGTTCAAGAATAATTTTCCGGCCAAAATACTTTTTTTTTACTCCTTGACCGAGAACTCCTTTGACCAAGAACTAAGTTTGGCCGAAAACAGATGTTGACCGAGAACAGGTGTTGACCGAGATCTCAAACAGTTGACCGAGAACTAGTTGCGTTGACCGAGAACTAGAATAGTTGACCGAGATCTCAAACAGTTGACCGAGAACTAAGAATTTTGACCAAGAACAAACAGGCTTGACCGAGAACCAGTATATTCAACCGAGATCTGAATTAAACGAATGATATTTGTAAACAACTGAATCCCGTAAATCAAGGGATTCAATTATTGTTTCCAAGTTGACCAAATCTTTCACCAAAAACAGTTTCCTTCTTTTTCTTCTTCTCCGATTACAGACTCGCCGGAAAAACGTTATAACCACCGTAGATGCTATTCTCGAATCGTTGATATCATAATAACGAGCCTGAAAAGGTCTAAGGCTCTGATACCAATATGTAAGTCCCGAATCTGGATCACTACAACTATGATATCAACCCGAACACGATGTTAGTGCGGAATCCTAACACAGTGGTGATTCAAGAACAATAATACGAACAATATAAATATGATAAACACGATGTAATATGGTTTCAATGCATACGATTCTATTATCAATAAATCGTCTAATACATAAACCTATTCAAACAGAATCTTATGCTCTCTAGAGATTATGGTGGCTCTCAATAACTGCCCAACCTCTAAAACCCTATACAATAAGATCTATTTATAGGGAAACCAAAACACTAGCCCAACCATGGCCCAAAGCCCACTGAGATCCATAAGGATCTCGGTTTACATTCATAGCCCAATACGAAACCCAATAAACATATAACTAAGTACAAACCACCAAATATGGACCCAACACCGACAGGTTAAATGTTTTTTTGCACGTTAATCGATATAATCAGTCAGTTACTTTATTTTGTGCGTGTCAGTTTTTAATAATCGAGTCAAGTCTTTGGTTGAGTTTGTTAATCGAGTCTAGGGGATTCGTTGGTCGTTTGATTTTGAATCGAAAAATTGATTGTACTGTTTTTTCGGGAAAATCTAGTTTTTAGAAATACGTGCAGGGTGTCTCCGAATTTTACATCTTTATTTTTTTTATTTTATTATTTTATTATGCGTGGGACGACCGCGACCGAAATGCGATACGGTCGTCACCACAATAAGTGTTGACATATCTAACTTGAATGTTTGATTTTGTAGATATGTCTGATCGGGCCATCGGGCGCAAGAGGCAGAGGACTTAGCCTGAGGGCACGGGCAGCCGTGGCCCCGTCGCGCCTCCTTGGGGAGATCCCGAGCCGCACCGCCCTATTCAGTAGAGGCTTTCACGTGTTATACAGTATGATGGTCCGAAGTTACCGATTACTCCTGACATCGACCCAGAGGCAATCATGTGTGATGGACGCCAGATACTTCATCAGGTGCTAAGATTTGGGATGATGACTGATGTGTTGTAAAACACACTTACTTTCCTTATTTTTATCATGATTTAAGTACTTCCTTAGTTTAATTATTAAGTTTTATGGCTTGTTTATGCTTAATTTTACAAAGATGAATGTTTACTTGTAGGTTATGAGATTTGGTGGAAAAAAGAGTGAAATTTGAAGACTTTAGGGGCTTATTTGGTCAAGTTTTAAATCTACAAGTCAAGGCCAGACTTATGCCCACAAACTAGAAGCCTTTCTTGCTTATTATATTAATTATAAAAAATAAAAAATAATAACAAAACCCTAACACCTACACAATATTCCGATCGGACAGAAGAGAAGGAAGGAAAGAAAAGAAGTGGCGGCTGAGTTTTTCTTGTTTTGGCGGTTGGAAGAGAAGAAGAACATCAAGGAGGTTTATACACAACAACTAGGCATCATATAAACTCATAAACTAATTCATTCATAAACTTTGTCTTTTGTTCAAGAACCCTAACTTGTTAAGTTTAAGTTTTTTGTTGGATTGTTTTGCAAGTAATTTGAAGTTTGACTTGTGTTTGATTGTTCTTGATCATTGAATGAGTTTTATGATGTTTACGTTGATGTTTATGATGTTTATCTTAACTATATGCTTTTGTCCAAACTTAATGTGTAGCTAAACTTGTTAGTTCTACCTAGGTTAGATGATTATTGTTAGGTTTTAGTAAGTAGTTTGGATTGTTGATGATCATGGCTTGAATTGTTAATGTAAAGTTTGTTTTAACGTTGAATTAGGTTGTGTTTAGTGGCTGTGAATTTGTTAATTACACTCATATACCTCTTGCTTTGATTAATTGAATGAGTTTTGATTGATTGTTGCTTGTTAGGACTCTTTACTTAGTGTTTAAGGTTTGTTTGCGGGAAGTACAACCGTAGGGTTTAAGTGAGTGTATTAATTGAATATAATCAGCGGGTAGACACCTTCTTAGAGACCGAGAGGTGATAGGAAGTAGGGTCATCTCATAACTTTTACTTGTTAGGATTAGGATCGCGCGAGAGCGGGTTCGGTTCTGTCGGGTTTGGGTTTGTGAGCGATTTGTTGAGCTAGTTTAAGTTGAAATAAATTGTTCCTCTATCCTTGGTTGCGTAGTATTCGTCTCCATTAGGGTAGTGTGTCGGTGAGACCGAGAGGAGAGTCGGCATTAGAGCACTTTGTCACTACTCGTTTGATTGGACGTTGCTGCGGGATTTGGGCATCGACGTCCAGGTACGTCGTTTATTGTCAGATCGGTGGGCGCAGGTACTCGCGTGTGACTCGATTCCTTATGTATAGCTCACACGTGAGTTTTATATCACTTTTGCTTATGCGTCCACCGATTTTTTGAGCCACATGCGGTCTCATTCTCGCTGGGACAACATCTGTGTGAGATGTTTGTCCCTGAATTCGCTATGGCCACCGGATTTTATACTGCCGAGCAGGTTCAGACTCATGACTTCATGTAGAGCATACATCTACACGCTGCATGCTCAGCAGAGCCGTGAGCACTGGCTCACGGAGTACCAGCTCGACCAGTTTTGGGCAGAGATCGCCGACGGGGCCCACTCCAGCATTGTTGTGTAGTCGTCCATAAGGGATGATGTCCATCGCTACATTCACAGGATCGTTGCTTGTACTATCGTGGGCCGACATTCGGGTCACGAGAAGTGCAATAACCTTGATCTGTTGTGTCTTCTTTCCATCATTGGCCGCCGAAAGGCCAATGTGGTGATGCGGCTGCTCTTGTCGTTCACACGAGGTTGCAACCTACAAGGATCCTCGACATGTTTATCATTAGGGTCATATATCATGAGAATCGCCGAGTGAATCGGTGTGATAGACCGTTATCCGGTGGGGTTCTTTACTCCAAGGCCAGCTACTAGGGCCTTTATATTAGAGGAGGCTCGTCAAGCCAGGATGTGTGAGCTTTATGATCCGCCGGCATTAGTTTCGGTCCGACGGGGTCCGTAGGTACCACCACCAGAGGGGACTGCAGCAGGCAGGCGTAGCTATGCAGATGGGAATTCCTACTCATCGACAGCACATCCCGATCCCTTGCATGATGCGACCACAACAGCAGTATGAGCTCCGTCAGCCGCCACCACAGCCGCAGCAGCCAGTCACATTAGATATGATTTATCAGCGGCAACTAGCGATGCAGCAGGAGCAACGGATGCATCGAGAGGAGACGCGGGCCCACCTGGCCCACCATGATGATTACTTTAAACTTTTGTTTGTTGCTATGCAAGTACCACTCCCACCTTCACTGATTATCACATTGGAGCAGCTGGTGGACCCGCAGGATGGTGCAGACGATACCCCTTCAACACAGTAGACATTTGTTACCCTTTTTGGCTTTATTTTTTATCTTTTATTTTGTTTTTATTCATATGGTCTGTATATATTAATATTATATTAGGAATATTGTATGGATAACTGGTTGGGCTGATATGTATTTATATCTTTTGATGTCTGTTGTGCTTTATTTATCGTATATTATGTTGTATTTGGAACTTTGTGGGTGTAGTTCACTATAAACCCTCATAGACCTCACTCGTCCACCCGAGCTACTGGGGGTTTAAAGGGATTTTTGCATATGCTAAATGCAATCGTGATTCCTACAAAAGTGAGTTAGGTCTTTTAACGTTTTAACTTGTTTGACAAAATTTATTATGAAACAACTTAATTCGTCTCGGTAATTGTTTTAATAAAATTAACAGAAAATCATTTTCATAACTCTTAAAAGACCTATGTCTTAAATTTATGAGCAGCTTGCTCCTACACGTCTCGAGATTTTGCAGGTTCGGCTGTCAGTTTTGGTAATTGGTTGAGACGAGAGTGTACGAGTGTTTACGAGAGTTCGCGAGCCGATTGGTCCATTCCATTGTCGTTGATATCAGGTGATTTCAGTTTCATAATCTATTTTGTTTTTATTAGTTTGCATTTTAAAAGTGTAATTGTATAATTGTTTAGTATAACCATCACATTTGAGCCACGAGTTTTAAATTGTTAAACAGTCAATTTCAACCCCGTTCCTAAAATGTTTATTAATTTTTTACATACTTTTGCATTAAGGACAATGTAAACCTCAAGTGTGAGGATGGGGGAATTTGAAAATTTTAGCCCGATAGTACCTCGAAGATTATTCAGAGACCATAGTTATTAACTGTTAATTATTGTCATTAATGCCAAGTATAGGTTTCTGGTTATGGTTGGTTTTTCATCTTCTCGATAGTCTTACTCACAATTTTTTTCATAACAAGAAGTTGTTTAGGCGGGGATAACGAGTCATGGAGACAGGTACACATGTCTCATGTCGGCAGCCTAATTCTGCCGGTACGTGTGTAAGATTTGCCTTACATATAATACACATATAATACATAGTATACACACATGTCATTTGAGTGCCATTATAGAGTGTAACCAGTATGCCCATAATATCTTGAACTTGGTTGTCTCATGCATTTCGAGATCTTAGCTTGGCATGAATGCAAAAGAGATAGAGGCAATTAGGTTAAGCCTCGTCTGGATGAGTGCGAGTGTGGGTATTGGAGGTTGGGCCTCATACGTTATATATATGAGCATGGATAATGTGAGGGGCGGGGGGTTGGTTCCCTTAGAAAACATTGTTGGACCTATTTTTTTCTTTCAATCAACCTCGATATTATATTGCGAGACGATCCGCTTAAGAAGTTTCTTTGTAATTGTTTTAGTATTTGTCAATAGGATGTATTAAGCATTACGTTTATTATGCTTCAAAAACAAATTGTGTTAATGTTTCAATGTTCAAGTATTATCAGTTTAAAAAATATACATGTGTATATATATATATATTTAGTGATGAAATCAGTTGTTTATGTTTTGTATTGTTTATTTAGTTGTTTTGTAATAAGTCGGATCGGATCATTTGAGCTACTTGAAAATTTCCTTCCATACCCTTACACTTAGCCCTGTTACAACCCGTTTTAAGCCCTCTTGATTTGCATTTGTGTCAAAGCATTTATGTGGGTGGAGATTTGACTTGCTTCCAAGCTTATTACATTGTGTTCAAACTTGGTATAGAGGGCAGAGAGATACTAGCAAATTTTTTGTTGGTCCGGATATTGAACCGAGAAGAGAGATGTTATATTATGAGGGGTATGAGCATGTGTGCCTTAACCGGAAACAAAGTACACTCGTCTGGGCAGCTCTATTGTTTTTACAGTACCATTTAACCTTGTTTGTGGGATGTCAATCTAGAAAGTGTCAGTCTGGGAAACTTGGTATGACCTTAAACCTTACTAGTATATTAATGGTGATAATTTACATACCTATGATGGAGGTTGATATTTGCTTTAGAGTTTTTCTTAAGGGAAAGCAAAAGATAAGTGTGAGGATGTAATGGTTGGTTAATTTGTATATATTAAATTCGTTTATTTATTAGTTTTAATCGTTTATTGTAAGAACTTCGATACTTTATACATGTCAATTGCATTTCAGGTCACATGTGTTAGAAAAGTTAAGTTGGACCTATTGAGGCACGGGATGAAGACCCGGGACGTCCAACACGCAAAATGAGAAAGATTAAAGAATTATGTTGGTGACAAGTCTCATCGCGATACGCTATGGGCAGGCCTGAAGACCCATCGCATACCGCGATGGGTATTAAATGAAGGTAGACCAATGGTCCATCGCGTATGGACCGCAGAAAAACCCATCGCGTTTGCGATGGGTGGTGCAGACTGGGAAGTTAGGGTTTTATATCAATTTCATCATACTCGACCCTATCTTCCAACACATCGAAGGAGGCGATTTCCAAAGCTCAAGAGAGGTGATTCCATCATTCCAAATCAATTCGAGAGTCCACGTATGATCCCTATCATCGAGATTGAATATCCCACGATGCCGAGACGTGGCTAACTCATAGAATCTCACCCGAGAATGTAAAGTTTGTAACGATTTTAGTTTTCTCAGGTAACTAAGAACGTTTATATATGATTGTTTATGGTTAGTATATGGTTATTGATGTTTAGTATGTCTGTGTGTTCAATCGGTTTAGGTTTACGTTGATATGAACGATTAGTTACCAGTTGCTATAATAGTTGACCATAGGTTTGTTTGATTAGGTTGAATACGATAAAGCATATAATTGCCCTTAACTGAGTCATACTGGCAGGGATTGTTTGATAACCAGTGCCATGTGTAAAGAGATTATTGATGCCTAAGGTTTTGTCTAGTTGACCAGTCCGTAGTTAACCGTTAATGATTAATTTTTTAGGTTGCATGAGATTACTGTAAGTTACTTACTTGAAGTCCCGGGTGCGATTTGCTTTTACTAGTTGAATGAAAATTGTTTGCTTGTTCATTTGCTTAATTTTAAACTAAAACTATTTGCTTGGGTGATCCACTTAAACAGTAATTCATAATTGTAAGGCCCCGGTCCAGGTGCCCTACTTTAGCGTTGGATTTACTCATAAACACAGTTTTAAATATCAGAGTTATTTTAAATTTTCGCGGAATAATATGAAAGTCAACCATTCGTTACAAACATCCATAACTTGTCTTCTAAAAACATAATTCAGATTGTTAGCACACGTTTTTGCGTCTCGAGTCTTTGTATTTATCGTTAATGTATTTGTCATTTTATTTATGTAATAAAATATTAGGTTATCTTTATAGTTCGTTAAAGTATAGTCTAGTTCGCTAAGGATGTTTAGCGAACTAGATCTAAGTTAATATCCCTCTGATTCGTTAAGGATGTTTAACAAATCAGGGGGTGTTTCGTTAAGTTATTTCATTTATGTGTATGTAACGAAGTGGATTCTAGTTCGTTATGGAATGTTAACAAACTAGATCCATCTTCTATTTATAGTGGCCTTAGTCCACAGTTAATGTTAAGTTTTGAGTTTAATTATCGAACCTCTGCCCAGATTCACTCTCAAGCTTCATACTAATATTATCACATACATACAATTAATATATATATATATACACATATAACGTATTTCTTACCATCAGTGGCAATTACGAACTATTTCTGTATTAGGTTAATTATACATAGATCAGATCTGAGATCTGTGTTAGAGATTGACGATATCAAACAAGTGGTATCAGAGCTTTCGGTGCTCTTTTGCTCTTGATTTGATAGTTAATTCGTTATTAATAGACGTTTAATTGTTATTTTGTGTTAAGTTTAGATTCGGTTTGATTTTGAATTGAATTGAGTTGATTCATAATTGGAAATGGATTGATTGGTTTGGATTTGAGATCGGTAAGGTATGGTCTGATTTGGTAGTGAGGAATTGGAATTTGGAATTGATTGATTGATTTGGTTTGGTTGTTGGTTTGGCCGAGAAACAGGGGATTGTTTTTGGTCCGTTTGGTTTTGATTTAAAGTAATTGAGTATATGAGATGGTAAGATTTGAATTCACATTGTGTTACCGAGTGTTTGGTAGTTTACGTGAACGATTTGGTTAAATATTGAGTTAGTAATCCAGATTTAATTTCTGGATCTGTGTTCATAAGTTCTCCAGAAATCTGGAAATTTGAGTTTGAAGGTTTGAAGATTTGAAAATTCACTTTAATTTGTTAACCTTTCAGCTTGATTCGTTAACTTTTTGGCTAATTCGTTTGGCTAATTCGTTGATAACACATTAGCTAATTCGTTAATATTGTCATCAGATTCGTGAACCAATTCGCTGAGTATTCTAATTCGTGTTCACTAATTCGTGTGACACGTGTCCTACCTTGGAAACTGTTTTGTAACAACGTTTTCCACGTGGCATTTGTTGTCAGAGGTTTGTTACAAACCGTTGTAACAACCTGATTCGCAATAAGTTGATTCGTTATTAACTGTAGCTGATTCGTCATCTAATTCGCTAAGCCTTCTCTTTGTGATTCGTTAAAGATAATCGTCTGATTCGCTAAGCTTATTCTTAGTGATTCGTTTATCTAATTAGTCAGCAAACCATCTGATTCGTTGACTAATTTCGTCAAATCAATTTTGTTGACCAGACCAGATTCGTTAACTTCTTTCAGTTTCGTTAAAACCATTTCTGATTCGTTACCTGATCAATCTTAACTTCGTTAAGTTGTGATTCGTCAATTACTGTTCACAGTTCGTTACAACTATTCACAGTTCGTTACCCTTACTGTTCACAGTTCGTTAATCTTATTTTCAATTTTAACCCTTAGAATTTGAGGTTTATCATTTGACAAGCATGGCTGGTATGTATGCACTAGCTTCACAGAATATGTTAATGCAACAAATGTTGCAACTTGATACTGAGATAGGCTCACATTCAAAATGTCCAAGGTTGATGAAATTTAGCGATTTTGCTTAATGGGAACCCCGTTTCCGTGCTCATTTAGGTTCTGTTCACCCTGACTGCTCATATTGCTTAGATGAGGTATATGTTGTTCCAATGATTGGATATGACACTATTGGTTATACTCCTAAAGCTATTTCTCAATATTCACAAGAAGAGAAGAAAGCATTAGAGATTGATACAAAGGCTTATTCTACTCTTACTATGGCTTTACCCAAAAACATCTTTCACCAAGTGGGAAGCATAAAGATCTGTGCTTCCTTATTTCAACATATTCGTATGAGGAGTATGGGGAATATAGCTGAGAGTAAGAAGGTAATGCTTAAGTTTCAATTTTGAAACTTTAACTTATTAAAAGAAGAAACAGTTGAGGAGATGACTACTAGGTTTAATCACTTGATTGCTGAGATGGACAAAATGAAAATGGAAACTTCCGAGGTTGACAAGATTGACACTATCAAGAGTGCACTACCAAGTTCTTATTCTACGTTTTTAATGGTTCTAAAATTGAATAACTATTTCACGAATGAAGACTTGAATGCAACTTAATTCTTGCAAAAGATTGAAGCAAGAGAATACGATCTTAAATGTCAGAAGTCCTCAAAGGAAAGTCAAGATCCTGCTTTCTATGGTGGTAGTATGCCTCTAAGTTCAACTATTTTTCCAATCACTGCATTTCTTACACAGAATGCAAGTGAAAATGAAACAACCATCTATAATGATCCAATAGCATGTCTTTACACTGCTGGATCACCTGGTGTTTCTTTTGGATCTGGAAATTCATCTACTACAAATCCATTTGCTTCACCACCTAGTGTAAATATGAAGGAAGCTGAACAAAACTTTGCTTTTTCTAACAGCCTTCATGTCTTCATATGAAAATTTGGTGAGTAGTAAGATAGCCACAAGTGATCTGACTGATGAAGATTATGATCAGATTGATCCGGATGATTTAGAGATCGTGGATTTGAAGTGGACATGGCTATGATTGTCCGTAAGGTGAAGAGATTTATGTAAAGGACTGGCAAAGATCTTCCTGCTTTGAACAAGAAATTGGGATTTGACAAGTTAAAAGTGAAATGTTACAACTGTCAAGAGTTTGGGTATTTTGCAAAAGAATGTGACAAGCCGAAAAAGGAGTATACTGGTCCTCGTAGTCAAAATCAAAATTCTTCTACACCACGAGGTAATGATGCTGAAAAGAAACCGTCTACTTCTGGGTCACAAGCAATGTTAGCTGATGGAAATGATTGGCTATGTTTGTGCTAACTAAAGACTTTCAAGATGCAAGTGGAAGTGAGTTGTCCTTTGACAATGATTCTGAATCTGATTCTGATGACTCTTTTGACAAGCCTCCAACTATATTTGCTTGCATGACTAAGATGAATGAGGTTAGTCATTCTATCTCTGCTACTTCATCCGTTAAAGTAACTTGTGTTGAATGTGAAACTAACAAACCTAAGTTAGAGTCTTTAAAGAATCATAATGATAATTTAGTGAGATAAATTGCTTCACTAAAGGATACTTATCGACAATCTCTTGAGTCTCAAATGAGATCTCAAGAGAAGATTGAAGCATTGTCGACAAGTAACCACGATCTCAAGGTTGAGTTATCTGTAAAAATGACAATTAATGACCAAAAGTTTCAAGAAATCTTGAAACATCATTCAAAGATAACCGAGCTTGAGAATGAGGTTCTTAAGTTTAAGAACAAGTTGGGTAAATTTCGAAACTCTTCCTTTTTGTTAAACGAAATAATCGAAGTGTCTGGAAAACAAAAAGATTCAAAGAAAGGTATATGTTTTGTTGAAATTCCACCACCTTTTCACAATGATTATAAAGTAAATCCTTTTGCTAAAAGAGAAGAAGATGTGATTGTGAAAGAACCTGTGATTTTAGTAAATTCTAAACCTGTTAAAACTCAACTTGCATCTCAAAAACCTCACGTGGAAAGCAACAAAGTCTTTGTTGAAAATTTTGACAAAGTAATTATTGACGATGTGTTTGAACCAGAGGTAATACACAAAAACAAGAAAATTCCAAGTTCTGATCACATTCTTTGTGAACATTATGAATTTGAGGAAGCTGTGTATGGTTCAAACAAGCTTCATGTGGAGAAGGAAGAACAAGTGAAAGTCAAACCTGTGAAGGCAAAGAAGTCAGAAAAACCAAAACTTTCTGATGAGGACTTGATGTGTTTCATTAATCCTCCTAGTTCTAAGCCATCATCTGCTTGGGTTTTTAAGTTAAAGGGAATGAACACAATGTTCACTGAAAAAGATATCCCGATTAGTATCATTAAACCAGAACTAATTGAGAGAGTTTTTTACAATGAAACAGATAAGTTGAAAGATTTGGAACGTCAATATGTTTGTGCCAAAACATCGAACTCATCAGACCCATTAATTAAAGCAAAACAATTGTTAAAACATGCAAAAAAGGTTCAGTTTGTAAAATCAACTGGAACAGATACATTGAAAAGTTTTTCCAATTGTTCTAACCTTGACTTTTATATGAAAAAGAAGTCTGTAACTTCTGATGATTTGGCCAAACGTTTCACTGAAATGTAAGTTATCAACCTTCTGTTGCATATGTTCCTGCCAAACCTCAACATGGTCATGTTGACATGCGAAGTTGCTTTTTGTGTGGTCAACAAGGTCATGTGGTGAGAAATTGTGGTCAACAGAAATTTCAGAATATCCATCATGGAACATTCAAAACTGGTTCCTGTGATAAAGGAGATTTTAAAATGACCTGTGTCATGTGAAGATGATACACACATTATGTTTTCAAACGTGAATCCTCGAAAGGTAATTCATATGAATGAAACTCATGGTCAAGTGAAACCAAAATTTATTCCAAGTGAGCCAATATGTAAGAACACAAATTCAAACATTGTTCAAGCTGCTTATCTAAGACGAAAGTCTAAGAAGCCGGTAACTTATTCTCAAGTTGCTGAACAACAGTTGAATTCGGCTAAGTTTAAAATTTCTCAAGAAAACCAAAATGTGCCCCAAGACTGAGGCCTGGGCTGCCTTTTTAAACTAATCATTTTCTTTTGTCTGTGGGAACCATTTCTGGTGAAAACTGTATAATGGATAGCGGATGTTCTCGTCATATCACTGGAAATCTCAACCTCTTAACAAATGTGAGAAATATTCAAGGGGGTTATGTAGCATTTGCTGGGAATTCTGGGGGCATGATCACACAAGAAGGTGAAGTTTCAAATGGTCACATTACTTTTGAAAAGGTCAATTACTGTGACAAGGTGGACATAATTTATTGAGTGTGTCGCAAATCTGCGGTAAAAAGTACACCACGGTATTTACTGATAAAGAGTGTCTTATCTTGAAACCGAGATACGTGATTCCCGAGGACATGGTTTTCATGCGATCACCACGATCTAATGATATTTATGTCTTAAATATGAGTTCTAAAGTATCAAAGTCTATCGAAACATGTTTTGTCTCCAAAGCAACCGAGAAGGACTCTATTCTATGGCATCGTAGAATGGGTCACATTCATGTTCAAAAGATGAATTATTTAATGGATAATGACTTAGTTGAGTGTGTTTCGTTGAAGAACTTTAAGTTATCTGATCACTGTATTGCATGCAAGAAGGGCAAGCAGAAGAAAAAGTCTCATCCTTTTAAGTTATTGAATTCCATTGATACTCCTCTTGAACGACTTCATATGGATCTCTTTGGTCCGGTGAATCGTGCAAGTATCTCTGGGGATTGGTATTGTCTTGTTGTCACTGATGATTATTCAAGATACTCATGGGTGTTATTTATAAGTTCGAAAGATCAAACGCCTGTTTTGGTACAAAACCTTATCACTAAGATCGAATCACTATACATACACAAGGTGAGGAGAATTCGAAGTGATGATGGTACTGAATTCAAGAACACTGTATTGGATTTCTTTTGCATTCAAAAAGGAATTCATCTAGAATACAGTGCACCCTATGTACCACAACAAAACGGTGTTGCTGAACGAAAGAATAGAACCTTGATTAAAGCTGCAAGAACTATGCTTGCTGATTCTAAGCTTCTCGTACAATTCTGGAATAAGGCGGTGAATACAGCTTGCTATACGCTTAATCGGGTTTTAACTGTTAAACGACTCAAAAAGATAAGTTACGAGCTTTTAAACAACCGAAAGCCTAACTTAAAGTCCTTGGAACCTTTTGGGTGTCCTTGTAAAATGTTGAAGAAGGATACGGGTAAATTTGAAGAAAAAGCTATCGAAGGGTACTTCTTGGGATATGCGTCTCCAAAGAAATGAGTATTTAATTTCAATTCTGGTTGTGTTGAGGAATGGTATCATGTGGATAAAAGTACACCAATCCTCCTCAAGGGAAAGGTCCCGACTGGATGTTTGACTATGATGGCTTATTTAATTCATTTACTCCATCGACTAAAAACATAGACGAAGATATGGTTCGCGCATACTTTGAAGATCATTTGGCTATTTCAAGATTTTCAAGTTCTAATGATGTTGAAGCTACAACTCCTGCTCCAACTGAAGATCTATGTGATGATAATCAGGATGATAATGCATCTACTTCTTCATCAGATGAAAATCAAGCTGATGAACCGGTTATTGAACTTGATAGTGATAATGTTTCATCTCCTGAACTTGGTGAACATTACACTAACTTATTTGATAATGTTGTTGTTCCTGATAATCCCACTCTTCGGATTCATAATTATTATCTACAGGAAAACATCATGGGAGAACTTGACGTGGGCATTCAAACACGTCATCAAGTTGCGTCATCATGTGAGAATAAGGTATTATGTGCTTATGCAGATCTACATTCCTCTGGAATTGTAAATTTTGCTAAATTCACTTGCTTTCAATACTAAGTTGAGCCAACAATGCCGCGTATGGCTCTTCAAGATTCTTCTTGGGTAGAAGCTATGCAAGAAGAATTACAGCAATTTGCACGTTTAGGTGTTTGGGATTTTATCGAAAAACCTGCTAGAGTCAAGCAAGCTATTACAACTAAGTGGGTATTTAAGTGTAAGAAAGACGATCAAGGTGTGATCGTATGAAACAAGGCATGATTAGTGGTTCAAGGTTTTCATCAGCAAGAGGGTATTTATTACTCAGAAGTATATGCTCCAGTTGCAAGATTAGAGTCGATTCGAATCTTTCTAGCATATGTTGCGTATAAGAATATCAAGGTCTATCAAATGGATGTTAAAAGTGCTTTTCTCAATGGTGAACTACACGAGGAAGTGTTCGTTTTACAGCCTCCTGGTTTTGAAGATCTTGATTATCCGGACCGAGTTTACCGATTAAACAAGGCCCTGTATGGTCTACATCAAGCCCGGAGAGCTTGGTATGGCACGCTCGCCGACCATATGACTGATAACGGCTTCAAGAGAGGGACTGTCGACTGCATTTTATTTCATAAGACTGTTGGTGATGATCTTCTCCTAGTTTAGATTTATGTCGACGGCATTATCTTTGGGTCTACGAACGACACAATATGTAAGGAGTTCGAGAAGTCCATGCAAGCGAAGTTCGAAATGAGCTCGATAGGAGAGATGAATTTTTTCTTAGGATTGCAAGTTCACCGGTATGCAAACGGAATCTTTATTCACCAGACCAAGTATGTGAACGATGTCTTAAGCCGATTCAAGATATCTGCCAGAAAAATCCCTTCAACTCCTCTCCCTGTGGGTCACAATTTATCACCGGATGAATTGGAGGATACCGTTGATCCTACCCTCTATCGTGCCATGATCGGTTCTTTAATTTATCTAACGGATTCTCTCCCCGACATTATGTTTGCTATTTGTATTTGTACTAGGTTTCAAGCAAGTCCCCGAGTGACTCACCTAGCTGTGGTTAAGCGAATACTTCAGCATCTGAGGGAAAATCTAGACATCGGGTTGTGATACCCTAAAGACGATACCTTTGAGCTTACAGCCTTCTCAGACGAGGACAATGGAGGTTGAAAGATCAACTTCAAATCAACATCGGGTTGTCTCCACTTCAACCGCCGAAGCTGAGTATGTTGCTGCCTCGAGTTGCTGTTCCCTGGTTTTGTGGATACAACAACATCTTCACAACTACGGTTTGAAATTTTTTACTACTCCTATTTTGATTGATAACTCTGCTGCTATATCTATCACAAAGAATCCCGTACAACATTCTGAATCAAAACATATCGAAATTCGATATCATTTTATACGTGATTGCTTTGAGAAGAAGTTAATCGACCTTGAGAAAGTACATACTGACTTTCAGAAAGCCGATCTATTTACCAAAGCCTTTGATAAAATGCGTTTTCAATTTTTGCTTGGTTTAAATGGATTGAAGACCCACACTGATATCCTGAAACAAGGATGACTATCTTTCTTTTCTGTTAATTTTATTTTAAAATTTATTTTGGTTTTTAGGTTTTAGGGGGTGAAAAATTAGAAAATACAAAAATATTGTTCTCTTCGTTTGTATAGATAAAACCCAAAAACACATTATTAAAAATTTTAAAATCCAAAAAGATTAGAAAATCATGAAAAATCAAAAATATTGTGATTTCTTTACTGTTTTTCTTAAATATTTTAAAAATCTAAAAACATTTTAAAATTTGAAAAGTCAAAAAGATTGTGTTTTTCAGTTTGTACAGAAAAATCCGAAAATCCAAAAATATTGTGAAGTTTATTTTGTTTATAAGAAAATTGAAAAAGACAAAAAGATTGTGTTTTTAAGTATGTATAAAGAAAAAGTAAAAAGATTTTTGCATACGTTCGCTGAAAACTATGTCAATTACCCAAATTTTAAGGACAAGTACTTGTACGTGATTGGTCTTGACATTTACTTGTAAATGATCAGGTTAGCCATTCACCTGATAATGGAAAGTAGTTGGGGCGCTCGTTATGCGTTTTACATTATTTTCTCGCTGAAATTTATGTCGGTTATTTAAGTTTGTGAAACATGCTTGCATGTCTTGGTCCTATTATTCACTTGTTGAATTGATAGAACAACCATTTATTTATAGACTTAAGTTAACTTGGGCGATTAAATTTATCTTTATCTTGTTTTATGCTCCTCAAAATTTTGAGTTTTTTGAAGCAAAAAGAGAAAATGATAGTACATTAACTATCTTGACCCCAAATCCAGCAAGAAATAAGCTTAAAAGACTGTGTGCTTAATTGCATTGGTGAATTGGTAGGTCTTAAAACAAACAAAAACATAAAGAAACGCCAAATTGAAAGAGGTGTTAGTCTTTAGAAAAAAGTCTCGGTGAGGATGGCAGAAATGTAATAACATGTCATACTTAAGCCTTATACTTGTTTGATCACTCAAAAATAAAATAAAGAAAACAACAAGCTTTGAGGTTCTGGACACTGTGAGTCTTTATGCGGCTTAATCATCTGGGTATTCATATGCATGGATATTTCACTCGCTTTTAGAGCAAACCCAAAGTCATTAAACTTGATCACTGTTGTACTTCGTACAAATCCATATTACTGACTTGATCAAAATACGTTGTTAGTCATACATCGTTCCTCCATTGCGCGCGTCTCAATACCATTAAGCCGACAGATGGACTCGTGCATATTCACTCATAGTAAAAGAAACTCAATGCATTACTAAGAAATTTCTATTTAAATTCAAATTTTGATCAACAATATAATGGTTTAAGTCAAGTTGGGGTGATATGGCAAAAATCAAATTAAGTTTGCACCAAGATTAGAGGATGATAGTTTCTGATATTATGTGCTTTAATTGAACCATTAATCATATCACAAAAACACTTGAAAGTTTGTTATTAGATTTATGTGGACAACAATACCAATGACCAACTTAACGACAGTCACAATATCGCTGAAATATAAAGCTGTGATGGAAATGCAATTTGATCAATACGATTCTCTGCTCAATCTCGACAAAAAAATCCAAAAAATATGTACTGCTTTTAAAAATTATACAAAAACAAAAAATTTTCTTGTTTTAAAATTTTCTGAATAATTTTCTGGTAAATGTTTCATTTTCTAACAAAATTTCAAAAATATCAAAAGATTTTGTTTTTATAACATATTATTTAAATATTTGATTTCACCTTAATCGATCTAACGAGAGCAGCCGTCTGCTCTAATATTATTTATGATAACTTTATTTATGTTAATTTAAGGGTTTCAAAACTTGAAACGTCTTTAAGGTATTCGATTATCGAGATAAAGTTTCTCGGTAATACATTTTAAGTTACATTTACAATTATTTAATTCTTTAATTTTATTTTATTTATTTAATTCATTTTTTTTTATTTACTTATTTATTTAAAATTAAATAATGTTTAATTCGTTAATTATGAATAAAGAATTAGGTTATTCTAACGAACTACATCCTAGTTCGTTACCCTAATTCGCTTCCGCACTCTGTAACGAATGACTTCAATTCGTTATGCATAAGTTAACGAATTAGACAATAATAAAATCTAATTCGTGATGACACGTGTTAATGTAAACCTAACGAATCATCTGATTCGTTAATTCAAATTTTGAACGAATCATCATACGTTACTTTGGGAATCTTGCAATGTCAGTGTATATAGGACGGCGTACATATGAACCGTCCTACTATTCACTCTTCTTCTTCACTTTATACGGTTACCCTGCCAAAAATTTTCAGAATTATCAACATTTGATTTTCGGTGTTTTGAGTATACCAGTGTGTTTATAAGGTATAGACGATCATAACGTACTACTTTTCGTCAAATTTGATGCTTATTTGATGGGTTAATTATGTGAGTTTGTAACCAGTTTTTAGAGGTTTTTCGAGGTTTTTGTAAACCTTAATTTAACCTCTTTATATCAGGTTTTGGAACACCAATTCATTGATTGTAATCGGAATGGATATCCGGGATCCATGGTGATCTTTAATCATCTTTTGATTGTTGATTGCTGGGTTAATTATAAACTTTGACTATCGGGTTTTTATGCTTTGTTTAAAACCCTAACTTAGTGAATTTTTATTATGTTTTGGACACTCAAATCTATACCATTTGAACCGCAATGTGTTTCTGAGATCTTTATGGTCACTTGTTGGGATATACATCGTTGATTATGGGGTAATTGTTATCAGATTTGTCCGTTTGACTGTTTGTGTTCTTGGTTCATTTTGACCTTGACCAGGGCAGTCAAAGATTAAGCCATTTTTGGCCATTCGTTATGCTTAGCAAATTGGAACTCATTCGTGTCCAATTCGTTAAGTAAAACACACGAACTAGAATAGCGAATCCATTTTATTGACGAATCAGATATGTATTCGATAAATTATAACGAACTAGTTGTTAATTCGTTATCTCTCAATAGTAATTCGCTACTTCTTATTCGTCAAATTTACTTGATAACGAATCAAATGATTTTGTAACGAATCAGCTTGATTATTTAACGAGTGACATGATTTCTTTTTAATTTAAAATTCTTATGTTAAAATACAAATTCTTATTTATTTATTTATTATTTAAGTATTATTATTTTTAATTCTCACTATTCTTCGGGTTTATTTATACAGTTCAATGGCTGATAACGTAGCTCAAGATCCGCCTGTTGATGCACCACAAGATCAACAAGCTCAGGATGTCTCTTTGCTTCCATTTGATATATGGCATAACGTTTGTGCATTCGTTGACACAAACTTTCTTGATGAGGATGTCTTTGGTGATATGCTTGCATTTATACGCCGTTCTCGTATCCATTACGCTGTTACTACTAATCAAGATATTCGGTTCAGCATTGTTCGCCAATTCTGGAACACTGCTCAATATTTGGAAGCTGAGGACCATATTGCTGCCGAGGTTAACAACAAACCAGTTGTCGTATCTATTGAAACTGTTCGAAAGGTATTACAATTCGATGACACCATTGATGATCCAAGCGAATACAACAAGTATCTGATCCAAGGACTGTTTGGACGATTGTTTTATGCTAATAGTCTTACTGCGTCTATGTATAACAAGGCATACTTGTGTCCCCAATACAAGTATTTACTTCATGTTCTTATTCACTTCCTTGGTGGACGAAAGGTTGGTTTTGAAGAATTCCGCATTATGCTACAATCGGCATTTGTTACACTTGTCTTGAACAAGCGTTATAGTTTTTCTGAAATGATCTTCGATAATCTGAAAGAAAATTGTATTCCTGGAAAACGACACGTGAAGTTTTTGATGTATCCACGTTTCGTTCAACTGTTTGTTAACGATGCTATCAGGGATTTGGTGCTCGACCCGAATGATGTGAATGATAATTTATTCTGAACAACATGAAGGCAGACACCATGAGAAAGATGAAACAGTACCGTCAATCTCCTCCTCCTCCCAGATTTAAAAAATTAATTGGTCATCCAGCAAATCCTGATTATGTATGTCCTAACAATGATCGCTGGATCCATGATGATTCGGATTTCGAGCGTGAGGAGGGACCAGGTGGGAACGAGGGTGATGATGGTGATGATGATGCAGGTGGTAATGGTGATAATGGTGGTAATGGTGACGCTGCTATCCTTGAACAACAAGCTGCGGTTGAAGCGGCTTTAGCAGCTACAATTGCTGCTCAACGCAAGAGAAAAGGAAATGAGTTAGCTTCTGAAGACTCTTCTAAGCGTCGAGTGTCGGCAGGGGCTGGCATCTCATTTGGAGTTCAACCTCCAAGGTCGTCCACACCTCAACGCCCGACGTTGTCGCTCACTACTTGCACCCTGGAGCTTACATTGACGACTACGCTTACGTCGGATCCACAGTTTGGTATGATTCCTCACTCAGTATTATCTACAATACCAAGGCCGAAGACTGCTACTTCGGTGGTTCCTCCTACACCAACAATGATGCCTCCACTAGATATTTCATTTCTGAGGCTCAGTCGACCTATGGGTACAGTTCAGCCTGTTCCTCCTTCTTTTGCTGCATCACCTCACGATCAGCAAATGAGCATGGTATTGAGTCTCCTACATTTGTATGAAAATCAAATGTATGCTGATCGTATGACTCAAGAACGTATGATGGAGAACCAGAGGAAGTTGCTCAGCTATGTTTCCTTCTGTCAAAAGGAAACAAAGGCCCTTCGTGAGATTGTTGAGTCTCAGGGGGTGAAAATTAAAGAACAAGAGGAGCTTATTTTGCAACTTACGTGCAAAGATGACGCGCTGAAAAAGGTCAAGAATGATGATGAGGATCCGGATGAGTCTGGTGATGGTGGTGACACTAAACAAACTCAAGACCCAGCCTCTAGTGCAGGTACGAGTTTCGTTGATGATTCACGCAAGCAGGTTATTATTTATCGCGATCATTCGGCTGCCAAACCGATTGAGATGATCGAAGCCAATACTGTTATTTTTATTGATGGTAAGGGGGTGATTAGAAGCATGGTTAATGCCGATGAGATAGATGTGGGGCAGTTTGTTGAGAAGTCACGGACACGAGAGAAAATTGCTATCTTGCTTGGTCTGAATGAAGACGAATTGACCGTGTTTGAGGTCGAGGAGGACATTGAGGTAATTAATGATGATGAGATCTTAAATGATCCAAATGTTGAGATGAGTATGGGTTTTATTTATGAGAATGAGGAGGTTGAGGTTGAGGATGTGACTGCTGAGGAATATCCTGATATGTTTCAACATACCAATGTTGATCAGGGTGCTCCTATATTTAATGAAGAAACCGTCAAAGAAGCAGAAGATCATCTTGAGAAGACGTCCAAAGGAAAGAAGGTCATTGATACAAGATTTGACTCGCTTGAAAACCCAAATAATGATGACATTCTTAGATGGCTCAGACATAAGAAAGCTAGTAAGATCATCGAGGCATTTCGGTATGTGGATCAGGAACAGAAAGAAGAAGCTGTTGCACATGCCAAAGCCAACCACAAGACTACATTCAAGGCCGTGTCGAAAGTGCAAGGTGATATTATTTCTTGGCTTTATGATACTGATCTAAAAGTATGTATTGTTAAATGGGAGAAGGGCGTTCAGTACTATGAACGAATGTCTGATCTTCTCTCATTACCGAGATGGGAAGTATGCACTCTGGCGTATCGTCCATTTATTAATCGTAGCGAGGACTACCATGAAAAACGTTTTCACCAACATTTGCTGTTTGAGGTGAACAACGGGTTTAAGTATTATAAACCAAAAATTCCCATCCGCAAGCGTATCGATGAGATCGATCCAAAAACAGGATGGAAAAAGCTGGTTTTTAAGGTAAAGCCGCTGAAGTGATGAAGCGTGTGCCGGTGAAGACGATGAACCAACAAATGTATTTATCCTTCAACCGCTGGTACTACGACAATCGAACTGGCGAGGCCGTCATTGTCCTGGGTAAAGGGTTAAAGACCGAGCTAATCAAGATCATCGATCCGATGTGGCTTGTTAACTTAATTAAGACCGACAATGACGTGCTACACAAGAATAAGATATTGATCGAGCGCAATGAAGACTATGATCTAGCTATGTAGCTCCAACGCGTCATGCGTGTATGTTATGAGAACGAGATTCATAGTTGCAGAGATTGGCAGTCCAAGCGTTTCAAGTAAAGTAAAGACAAAGAGGTCAAGACGAGGGGGTGTCTGTTAGTACACGGTTTTGCGTCTCGAGTATTTGTATTTATCGTTAATGTATTCGTCGTTTTATTTATGTAATAAAATATTAAGTTATCTTTATAGTTCGTTAAGGTATAGTCTAGTTCGCTAAGGATGTTTAGCGAACTAGATCTAAGTTAATATCCCTCTGATTCGTTAAGGATGTTTAACGAATCAGGGGGTGTTTCGTTAAGTTATTTAATTTATTTGTATGTAACGTAGTGGAATCTAGATCGTTATGGAATGTTAACGAACTAGATCCATCTTCTATTTATAGTGGCCTTAGTCCACAGTTAATGTTAAGTTTTGAGTTTAGTTATCGAACGTCTGCCCAGATTCACTCTCAATCTTCATCTAATATTATCACATACATACAATTAATATATATATATATATATATATATATATATATATATATATATATATATATATATATATATATATATATATATATATAACGCATTACTGAAGATCAATGGCAATTACGAACTAGATCCGTATTAGGTTAATAAACATAGATCAGATCTGAGATCTGTGTTAGAGATTGACAAGATCAAACACGGATCCTGCCATGTGTCTCCCTCAAGCCAGCTGTCTCAGTCGATTAATCTGCGTGCATACTAAAAGTCAACTACGCTGAGTGAGTTCTAGTTAATAAACGACATACGATACATTCACATACTTATGTATACATCCGAAGGTACATACCTTCATATTTACTAACATACTTACGTACATACGTACTTTCATTCATACATATACGTTTTAAAGAGCATTCTGCCTTATAACCTTCACTAATATTATTAGGGTCGGTCCCCTACATTCGCCGACATTATTAGGGTCGGTTCCCTACATTCGCCAATATTATTAGGGTCGGATCCCGACATTCACCGATATTATTAGGGTCGGTTCCCCTTCTAACCATTCCTTTCATACTTTCTATACATTCATAATTATAACTTCCATATGTACATACATCATATATATATATCAATCATATCTTTAAACTATCCCTTGACGGTATATGCAATATCCGAAGATCGTTCACGCATCCTCAAGCATTCATTCATACTTAAATCATATAAGACATACACTTACCACTTAAGGTAAGTGTATTAACTAATCACATCGAGTATGCAAACAGCCCCGAAAACATAACAAGGAATGGGGCTAGAAACTCATCTGAATGCGGTTGCGTTCACCGTTTACGGTTATTCCTTTCTTTAGCTGTGCGCGACTAACTGTATAACAATTACATGTATCAATTAACTATCACTACCCATATCGCAATTCTAGTTTAACTATAACCCTCAACGAGCGGGGTTCTAGGGGCGGCAGCCCCTAGCACGGTCCAAGGGGCAGAGCCTCTAGCTGGGGTCGAACTGGTCTGTATAACAAGCTAGGGTAAAGTCAGAGAATGTCAGAAACATTCTCTGACATCTTATTCCTCGTACGCCGCCTTTCCGGCGCCGTCTTTCCGGTGCCGCCGTGCCGGAGAACCGGGCGGTGGCCGGAAAAGCGTATTTTACCCCATTTTACACCGATTTTCACCGTTTTTCGTCCCGTTCGATCCTGATCTGAGTTAGGGTGACCCCTAAGCTCATATTTTGTCAGTTTATACCTGATTCCATTCAGATCTCATGACTTTAACGGTTTAGGGTGTCGGCTCGTCGTTTCGCGAATAGATCTAGCGGGTTTGGATCCATACAATATCATACTATCATTACCTCGGGTCGGGATCGGTTCTTCTTCTTTGTTGCGGTTAGAGAAAGAGAGAATAAGAGAGAGAGAGCTTAAGTGTGTGTTTTTGATGGTGTATGGAATGGATGAGAATGAATGAATTAACGGTTAATTATGGTATTTATATCATGGGTCATGGGCTTAAGCCCATGGTCTTTTCCTCCTTTTGTTATTAACCCAATTCCATTACCCATATTACTTAACCCAACACAAGCCCGACTCTTAATAACTCATATTTTATTTTATTAACCGAAACGTGAAAACGGGATGTTACAAGTCGTCCCTCCTTAAAGAGGTTTCGTCCCCGAAACCTAACTATTACTAAACAAATCTCGATGAAACTTGCGCATCTCTTCTTCAACTTCCCAAGTGGCATCCGATCCTTCGCGATGCTTCCATATTACCTTTACCAAAGGGATAACTTTATGACGAAGTTGCTTTTCGTTGTGATCAACAATCACCACAGGCTGCTCGACATAGTTTAGCTGTTCATCAACCTCAATGTCTACTAATGGCACATGTGACGTGTCATCGACTAGACATTTTCTCATATGAGAAACGTGAAAAGTAGAATGAATTCCTTCCAACTCTAAGGGTAACTCAAGCTTGTAAGCCACTTCACCTACTTGTTCTACAATCTTAAACGGTTCAATGTATCTTAGACTTAGCTTTCCTCTCTTCCTGATCCCTTCCAAGGCGAGACCTTGAGCATCACATTGTCACCAACGTTAAACACAATCGGTCGTCGCCGCTTATCAGCATACGACTTCTGACGGTCTTGAGCAGCTTTCATTCTTGCCCTGACCTGATCGAACCTTGAAGAGGTTTCTTGCACGACTTCCAAGCTTCCAAGCTCCTTTTGACCAATCTCTCTGTAACATCCCCAAAATTTCGATCCAAATTTGACAACTAAGTAAAGTTGGAGGATCAAAATTATTCCTTAAAATAAGTTTTGGGAAAATTTAGATAAAGAAAACAAGATCATTCTATAAGGAAATGAAAATATTCCATAAATAAAGTTATTTTATGTAAGGATATGGAATAAGGAAATTCCATCCCACATTGAAAAATGCAAGAAAGTGGAAGCATTCCACATGGGTATAAATAAGGAAGTTAAAACCCATCCCATTTCAAGAGCATACAAAAGAGGACAGAGTAATTATACCTCAATAGAACCTTATCAATCATCATCAAGATTCGGAAATTTGCTATGGTAAAATACAATTTCCTTAATCAAAAGGAAAACATATGAATTGTGCATAGCACGAGACAGATAAACCTCAAGGAAAAGTTAGTAAAGGTCAGAGGAAATTTAGAAATGAATTCCTCTAAAAAGACGACAAACTTATTAGACATTTCATAATTAAAAGATTCCTAGTACTTATAGCATTAAGATTCACAGACCATGTAGTATATCATCGGTATATAAGTTTCTTTCATACTAATGCAATCCTATTTACAGAATGTCGAACTTAAACAGCCAAGCAAAGAATGATGAAATCTCCAATCAAAGAAACGACAAGAACGTGACAGAACCTGATCGTGAGACCCATGAACAATATTTAGTCACAATACGAGAGATAATTCAAGACACATTAACTCCTCTCACTGATGCGATAAAAGAAGAGATACATAAAGTTAAACATTCAAATAAGGTCGTTAGAAACCATCCTTATCAAAAACCTTCACATCATGATAAAAGCATTCAGAATTTCAAGACTGATAGTCGATTCAACAATAAGCTTAGGAAACCTATAGTAACTCAAGGTTGTAGTTTTGAGGATTTCAAAACCTTTGAACCAAAAGAATTTTATGGAAACCAAGGTATTATACCAACTTTACGATGGATTGAAGAGATCGAGTCCATCATCATCATTAGTCAATGTACTGAGATTCAAAAGATTCAGTACGTATCTCTGAAATTCAAAGGTGAAGCTTTTGAATGGTGGAACACTCTAATCGTAAGAAAGGGCAGAGAAACCTTGTATCAAATGAAATGGGAAACATTCAAAGAACTCCTATTACAACAGTTTTGCCCCATATCAAAAGCCAATCTTATTCAAACTAAGATGGATATCACAAATCTCATAGAGTACAACACTAAGTTCCTTGGAGACTACCAATCAACTTCGCTTCTAGACAACTCAGAATATGACAACTTCAATACATATCAGGATTACCCAAAGAGATAGGAGATATAGTAAGAACCCATATGCCACAAACTACCTCCTCGGCTATGGAATTGGCCAGGTATTTGATCAACAAAATGGAAAGAAAAAGGGAGGTTAAAGAGAAGAATAGAAAGAAAGAAAAAGCAACAAATCAAACTAATGAATAAGATCAACCATGAGCAGCAGACCAATTTGTGAAAACTGTGGTAAACGACATTATGGAAAATGTTGAAAACAAAACAAGAACAAAGTAATAATCACATGTACTTTTTGTAACATAATCGGTCATTTTGAAGAAGACTGTAGAAAGAAAAAAGTTGAATGCTTCAGATGTGGAGAAAAAGGACATTTTAAAAGCAAATGTTCAAAAACACAATAAACAATCAAAAGATCAGCAACAGAAAGGAGAAAGAACAAGGAGCATCTTATAACTAAGTATGAATGCAAACGAAAGAATAAGAAAAGATAGTCAACTTTTGTAACCGTTTGTAAACTCGTGTTTAAACGAGAAATTTTGTAATGGAAAAAGGGTATTTAAAAATCCCTAATGTATATAAAGAAAAATATTAGCATACATATACTGTCTATACATTGGGAAAATAGATAGTTAAAATTTCGAAAGTTCTCGAAATACAAGAAACTTTGTTATTTAATCATCATCTATAAAGAGATTAAATAAATAGAATGAGTTAACCCAAGATATAGGAACATTCGAACTTTGAAAGTCCAAATGTACAATTGATAAATGGAAGGAAACCGTCAAGATTATGAAGTAAAGGATTACATGATTCAAGAATGGATATCTTGAAAGTTTTCGATGGACTAAATTCAAGATACAATTGAGTTAACATCAGTAAATGTTTAGAATACACAAGGTAAGGTAAATAGTAAAACACAACTGGCCACTGTGCTAAGCAATTTACAATTACTTATGATATTCTGAACTATTGACTGAATACATCATCCAAAGATGTGAGTTAACAACCAATCAAGAATTCAAATCATTCAAACAACTTTAGTTAAACACAAGAAAAAAAATTGATAGAATCTGATCATAAATCAAGAATTAAGGAATCACTCGAATCTCTAGGACGAGATTCATTCCAAGGTGGGGAGGATGTGACATCCCTAAAATTTCGATCCAGATTTGACAACTAAGTAAAGTTGGAGGATCAAAATTATTCCCTAAAATAAGTGTTGGGAAAATTTAGATAAAGAAAACAAGATCATTCTATAAAGAAATGAAAATATTCCATAAATAAAGTTATTTTATGTAAGGATATGGAATAAGGAAATTCCATCCCACATTGAAAGATGCAAGAAAGTGGAAGCATTCCACATGGGTATAAATAAGGAAGTTAAAACCCATACCACATGGAAAGTGGTAAAGAAATTGAAGCTCTTTATAAGAAAGAGATTTTCCATAGTAATATTTTTATATGCATAGCATGCAACCAGTGGTCCTAGCGGAGGGTGCGAAGCACCCGACGCGCACGCGCACGGGCTCGGGCACGGGCTCGGGCGAAGGGCGTTGGGCGATGGGCGCAATGTGGCGCTTTGATGGCGCACTTTGCACTTCGCACGCTCGCATCGCCGCGAGCCGCTTAAGAGTCGCCTTAGTATTTTTGGATAACGAGATTTAGACCTAGAAATGACAAGCTATCAAAGACAAGGGGCTGAAAATGAAAAATGGTATATAGTGACCCATCGCGCTACGCGACGAGTCAGTCAATGTTTGCATGAGATTAAATGTTCTCTAAAACGTTATAATACAACATAGACAATAAAAGCAACTCAGACCGAGTACACATGTGTCTGGATCCAAACATAACTGTTCAGTCCATCAATCAATGGCCAGGAAGCCGTGGGCTAACGGTCATAACGAAGTTCTCCTTGAAGGGGCTACACGCATATAGCTCGGGGGAACAACTGTGTGTGTGTAGGGGAGTGGTACAAATCCCAGATGTTGCCATGCATCTGCTGAGTGTAAAGAAAACTATCATTGTATTGTAATTGTCGGTCAAAATATTTTATTGAGTCATACGTGTTCACCAGCATATAGCTGACGTATTTTTCCCCACATTTCAGGAAATACAAATTAGCACAAGTAGCAAGACATTCATGGAGTTATATGCTCGCAAGGTAATGATGGCTCAATTTTAAATCATTAATATATTATAAACAAGATTCAAGATACGATTTATAAATCAAACACTCGGGTATTTATTATCCGAGAAGTTTTCAAATAAATTAATATTATATTCAAACAAAAGTCTTCCGCTAAAATAAACCGCAACTCTGATGTATTTACAAAACATGTACCAACTAATGGTCATACGCCTAGGCCCTAAGTCGGGGTGTGACACTCTCCCCAACATATTGGTGTTCTACAACGTCTACCATATAGTATCTCAAACGATGGCATACCAATACTTGAATGGTAGCTGTTTTATTAGGAGAATTCTGCAAGGTGTAGATGGTCATCCCAACTTCCTCCGAAGTCTAAGACACAATCACTCAACATATCCTCAAGGGTTTGGATAGTCCTTTCAGACTGCCCATCTGTTTGAGGATGATACGCCGTACTGATGTTCAGTCTTGTTCCCATAGCTTTATGGAACTTCTTCCAAAATCTTGAAGTAAAGCGCGTATCTCTATCAGACACAATCGATAACGGCACTCCATTCTTAGCCACAACCTCTTTTATGAACACATTTGCTAACGTTTCTAACGAGATGGCCTCTCGTATAGGCAGAAAGGGAGCACTTTTCGTTAAACGGTCCACAATCACCCAAATGGTATCATGATTCTTAGCTGTAAGGGGTAGCTTAGTTATGAAATCCATGGTGATGTGTTCCCATTTCCATTATGGTATCTCCAAAGGCTGCATCTTCCCATAAGGTTGCTGGTGTTCAGCCTTGACTTGCAAACAAGTTAAGCACTTACTAACATAATCCACTACATCATTCTTCATACCCGGCCACCAGTAGTCTCTCTTTAGATCTTGGTACATCTTGGTGGATCCCGGATGAATCGAGTATCTCGAATTGTGAGCTTCATCTAAGATTCGACCTTTGAGATTTCCATGGCGTGTAATCCACATACGGTCAAACCTAATCTTAACACCATGAGTGTTTTCCATTAACTCATCTTGCTGTCCGACAATTCTTTCCTTCTTCATTAGCCCCGCATTTGCAAGCACTCCAGACTGCGCCTTGATGATCTCCTCAAAGAGATCCAAGTTAACAATCAACTTATACGAATTCACTGTCGCGATGACCTCTTCATTATTACGGTTTAGTGCATCAGCAACCACATTAGCCTTACCAAGGTAGTACTTAATATCATAGTCATAGTCTTTTATCAACTCTAGCCATCTCCTCTGTCTCATGTTCAACTCCTTCTACTCAAAGAAGTACTTCAAACTCTTATGGTCGGTGTAAATAGTACACTTAGTACCATACAGGTAGTGTCTCCATATCTTTAGGGCATGCACTACTTCTGATAGCTCTAAATCATGCGTCGGATAAGTACTCTCATGAACTTTCAACTGTCTGGACGCATAAGCTATCACTTTTCGTCATTGCATCAACAAGCAACCTAAATCACGATGCGAGGCATCAGTGCAAATAACCAAATCCTCGTCACCATCAGGTAAAGAAAGGATTGGAGCTTGTGTGAGTCTTTTCTTTAATTCCTCTCAAGCTTCCTCTTGAAACTTACCCCAGCTGAATACTATTGTATTTTGGGTCATACCTGTCAACGGTGCGGCTATCTTGGAGAAGCCTTCAATGAATCTCCTATAATAGCCAGCCAAACCTAAAAAACTTCGTATATCAGTTGGATACTGCGGAGTCTTCCAGTTTGTTATCGCCTCAATCTTAGCTGGGTCCTTGGTAATCCCTTCAGGATTGATCACGTGACCTGGAAACTGCATTTCTCGCAACCATAACGCGCATTTTGAAAACTTAGCATACAACTTTTCTTCCTTCAAAACCTCCAACACTTCCTTCAGATGCTCAGCATGATCAGACTCGCTCTTTGAAAAAATCAATATATTGTCAATGAAAACGATAAGTGACTTATCCAACATCGGCTCACACACCCTATTCATCTTGTCCATAAATGCTGCAGGAGCGTTCATTAGACCGAATGACATCACGAGGAATTCGTAGTGTCAATACCGCGTCCGAAAAGTTTTTTTAGGGATGTCTGCCTCTTTCACCTTTAGCTGATGATAGCCTACTCTGAGATCTATTCGGGAGAACCAACTCGATCCTTATAGTTGGTCAAACAAATCATCAATCCGTGGCAAAGGATATCTATTCTTCACCGTAAGTTTATTCAACTCACGATAATCTATGCACATTCTCATACTTCCATCCTTCTTCTTAACAAAGATCACCGGTGCGCCCCACGGGGAAACACTCGGTCTTATAAAACCCTTATCAAAGAGTTCTTGTAGTTGGGACATCAATTCTTTCATCTCAGACGGCGCCAGGTGGTAAGGTGCTTTCGCGACGGGCTAGGCTCTTACTACTAAGTCTATCTTAAATTCTATCTCATGCTTCGGCGGCAACCCCGGAAGGTACTCAGGGAACACTTCTGGATAGTCGCACACGACGGGAACGTCTTTCACTTCTCTCATCTCGGTCGTGGACTTGACAACATACGCCAAGTAGGCATCACACCCTCATCTTAACAATCCTTCGGCTTTTATCATCGAAATGACATTAAGTCCTGAACTTTTCTTATCACCATAAACCGTCACTGTACTACCATCCAAAGATTTTAACCTTATTAACCTATGCATACACACTATATGGGCCTCAAACACATATAGCCAATCAATTCCAGAACCACATCGAACCCTCCAAAATTCATAACATACAAGGGTACAGGGAATTCATGTCCCTCTAATTCTATCTTACAATCCTTAACCATCCTCAATATTTTAACTGACGTCTCACTCGTGGTTTCTAATTTAAAAGTTTCAGGCACACGACAACATTTCATTTTTGTTAACTTACTAAATGTCATAGCTACAAAGCTTCTATTCGCACCCGAATCAAACAGTACTGAAGCATAAATACCCTTCACTAGAAACGTACCTGTCACGACATCATGAATCTATCTGGCTTGTTCTTGAGTCAGCATATAGGCCCTAGTCCTTTGCCTCCTTTTTTCTGCATCTTTCTTCTCACTTCCTTCAGTTTCACCACTCGTACAAGTCCTCGCCAAGTGACCTGTCTGTCCGCACTTATAACACGTGGGCTTTGAATGGCAATCATAAGCAAAGTGCTCCATCTTACCACATTAGTAACAATGTCCCTGATCTGCATTCCCCACCATGGGACTTCCCACACTTATGGCATAGATCAGACCCAGTGCCCCACTTGCACTCTCCAGCATGCATCTTCCGGCACGTCCTACGTGACCTCATCTCCCACACTTTCTGTCGCTTGTCTCTAGGGTTCCATGTTTGAGTAGCGGGTCGCTTGGCAGGAACAACCCATTTTCGTCCACAGCCGGGTCATTGTAAACCATCTCTGCGAGTTCGACAGCAGAGTCGAAGGTACTTGCTTTACTTGCCCTGACTAAGGTGCGGGCGTTCTGTGGAAGTCCTCTGAGGTAGCATTTGATTCTTTTGGCTTCAGTATTCACCATGTTAGGCACCAACCTAGACATGCCGTTGAATTCAGTAGTGTACTCGCGGTGTGTCATCCTACCGGCCTTCAAGTTTAGAAACTTCATCTCAGCCCTCTCTACCTCAGCATCAACACAGAAACGTTTCATAACCATCTCCTTCAGGTCATCCCATTTCAAGGACTTAATCTCTTCCCAACTCTTCCTCTGCTCCACACTTTCCCACCAGTACATAGCTTCATCCCAAATGACTGAGTGGCATAACCTACTTCTTGGTCGGGGTGGCACTCGCTAATTCGGATAACCTTGTCCATTGCGGTTATCAATTGGAGAGTAGCGATTGCATCTCCCAAGCCAGTTAGCTCCGGCGGGTCACAACCCTTGAACGACTTGTAATTATACCCACCTCGGCCTCTCTTCCTGTCATCAACCTTCACAGATCAAACTT
This sequence comes from Bidens hawaiensis, assembly GCF_021521415.1. Classification (NCBI taxonomy): domain Eukaryota; kingdom Viridiplantae; phylum Streptophyta; class Magnoliopsida; order Asterales; family Asteraceae; genus Bidens; species Bidens hawaiensis. The sequence continues at coordinate 74,703 of NW_027498247.1, read as the reverse complement.
CGCTCGAGTCACCCTTCTCTCCTTCATCATCTTTCTTACTCTTTTCCCCAGACTTCTCAGCAGTCCTCACATGACTTCCAGCAGACTTTTCAGGATTCAACTTCTTCACAACAGCTGCTACAGCTTGAGCAATGACAGCTTGAACAACAGGGTCAAGTTGATACCCTTCGTTGTTACTCGGATTTTGAGCAGCTTCACTTCCTTCTCCCTCAGTGTTAGTGGTTGTTCTTACAGAAGGTTCTCGAACAATGCATGTCTACCACGACGTTTGATGTGACCTCTGGTTCCTACAACTTCTCTAGCTCCAGCCATCATATTCTGGAAGGGAAAACACAAACATCATCACTCAAGGAACTATTTAGTACAAGGACTGGAAGGCTAACAGGTAATAACAGTGGCCAACTGTGATTAGCTGATTACGTTACTTTCCGTGTCCTATACACTTCCCTTTATGAGTCTATTTGTGCTAGGTTCTACTTTCAAACAGTTAATCAATCAAGCAGTCAATTAATCCTATCTCTAACATCCACACATCCTTTCTAACATTAATGTTCATTATTTAACCATACACTTTACCTTTACAGAGCTTGATTGAGTGACACATGGCTATCTTGAACTGGCATCTTCTTTCTTTTCTTACTTAAATCTCAATTTCTGTTCGAGTCTAAGCATGTAGGATGCTCAAATCTCTCGAACATTGCTCTGATACCAACTTGTAAGGCCCCGGTCCCAGTGCCCTACTTTAGTGTTGGATTTACCCATAAACACAGATCTAAATATAAGACTTATTCTAAATTTTCTCGAAATAATATGAAAGTCAACCATTCGTTACAAACATCCATAACTTGTACAAAAACATAAAATAAAACATTGTATTCAAAACATCATGACAAATCTTCATATGCCAGCCTCTTCGGATCCTGCCAAGTCTCTCCCTCAAGCCAGTTGTCTCAGTCGATTAACCTGCGTGCATACTATTAGTCAACTACGCTGAGTGAGTTCTAGTTAATCAGACGACATATGATACATTCACATACTTACGTATACACCCGAAGGTACATACCTTCATATTTACTTACATACTAACGTACATACGTACTTTCATTCATACATATACGTTTTAAAGAGCATTCCGCCCTATAACCTTCGCCGATATTATTAGGGTCGATCCCCTAAATTCGCCGATATTATTAGGGTCGGTTCCCTACATTCGCTAATATTATTAGGGTCGGTTCCCCTTCTAACCATTCCTTTCATACTTTCTATACATTCATAATTATAACTTCCATACGTACATACATCATTTATATATATCATATATATATATATATCATATCTTTAAACTATCCCTTGACGGTACATGCAATATCGAAAGATCGTTCATGCATCGTCAAGCATTCACTTATACTTCAATCATATAAGACATACACTTACCACTTAAGGTAAGTGTATTAACTAATCACATCGAGTATGCAAACAGCCCCGAAACCATAACAAGGAATGGGGCTAGAAAGTCACCTGAATGTGGTTACGTTCACCGTTTACGGCTATTCCATTCTTTAGCTGTGCGCGACTAACTGTATAACAATTACACGTACCGGTTAACTATCACTACCCATATCGCATTTCTAGTTTAACTATAACCCTCAACGAAACGGGGGTCCGGGGGCAGCGCTCCTGGCAGCGGACTTCTAGGGGCGGCACCCCTAGCAGGGGCAGAGCGCCTGGCTGGGGTCGAGCTGCCAGGTCAGCTTGAAAAAGTTTTACTTTGATTAGCTGTCTCGACACATTTTTCATTAGAATTCTTAATTATTATTTTATTTGCTAACCCATAAAGTTTGAGGGCTTCTTTGTAATTAATCCATTTTATTTAAGTCCAGGGACCTTTCTGTCACTCTTTCAAAGTTTAATTCGTTATCCAGTTCCTTAATGAATGGGGCTCATTCGTTACTTCTTGACAAATGGACTTTATAACGAATTAAACCTTTATAACGAACTGAACCTTTATAACGAACTGGTCTGTATAACGAATTTAACCTTTATACGAACTGACCCTTTTAAAGAACTGGGAGTTCATTCATCAGTTCTCCGTTAACGAAACACTTAACGAATGGCTTAACGTAATACTTCTAATTCGTTATCCCTTCTTAACGAATGGGCATAACGAATTGCTTGTTAATTCGTTATGTCACCGCTAACAAACTAGGGTAAGGTCAGAGAATCTCAGAAATATTCTCTGACATCTTATTCCTCGTACGCCGCCTTTCCAGCGCCGCCGTGCCGAAAAACCAGGTGGTGGCCGGAAAGCGTATTATACCCCATTTTACACCGATTTTCACCGTTTTTTTGTCCCGTTCGCTCCAGATAGGAGTTAGGGTGACCCCTAAGCTCATATTTTGATCGGTCTATACTTGATTCCATCCGGATCTCATGACTTTAATGGTTTAGGATGTCGGCTCGTCGTTTCGCGACTAGGTCTAGCGGGTTTGGATCCATACAATATCATACTATCATTACCTCGGGTCGGGATCGGTTCTTCTTCTTGGCTTCGGTTAGAGAAAGAGAGAATAAGAGAGAGAGCTTAAGTGTGTGTTTTTGATGGTGTATGGAATAGATGAGAATGAATGAATTAATGGTTAGTTATGGTATTTCCTCTTTTTCTTATTAACCCAAGTCCACTACCCATATTACTTAACCCAACACAAGCCCGACTCCTAATAACTCATATTTTATTTTGTTAACCGAAACGAGAAAACGGGATGTTATATAATATTAGAAATTAGAAATACGTTGCATTGACCACATACTCCTAGTGGATATGATACCTTACTTATCCTAGCTGCTTAGGTTAATTAGGTTTTTGCATGACACAAACGACGGTCATCAATGGGGTATTCCCTTTGAATGGAATATTCTATTCTAATGGAGTATTCTCCTCGAATGGGCATTCTATTCAAATGGGTATTCCATTTGAAAGGAATATTCTATTCTAATGGACATTCTATTCGAATGGGTATTCCATTTGAATGGAATTAATTTCTAATTTTGGGGTATTCTATTCGAATGGGGTATTCCATTTGAATGGAGTATTCTATTCGAATGGGTATTCCATTTGAATGGAGTATTCTATTCTAATGGACATTGTATTCGAAAGGGTATTCCATTTGAATGGAATTAATTTCTAACTCTGGAGTATTCTATTCGAATGGGGTATTCCATTTGAATGGAGTTATCTATTCTAATGGAGTATTCTATTCGAATGGGCATTCTATTCTAATGGGTATTCCATTTGAATGGAGTATTCTATTCTAATAGACATATTATTCAAATGGGTATTTCATTTGAATAGAAATAATTTCTAAGTCTGGAGTATTCAATTCAAATGGGGTATTCCATTTGAATGGAGTATTGTATTGTATTATAATGGAGTATTCTATTCGAATGGGTATTCCATTTGAATGGAATTAATTTCTAAGTCTGAAGTATTCTATTCGAATATACCCGTTGTAGTGTATTAAATACCATATTTATCATTTTCACTTCATAATCTAACATCCCCATCCATATTTTTGTGTTCTTTATCTTTTAAACATGCTCCTTTCTATTCTAGACCAAGATCTAGCTTACTTATCAATAAAGTTTACACATTTAATTATTTTGAACTCGTTTAAGCTAGATCTAGGGTTTCTACATGAACCATTCTTTCTCACGGGTTCAATAAGTCCACTTTTAACATCAAGTTTATATTTTTATGGTATAATAGTACCCGATTTGCCTTAGGGCTAAGTCTTAGGGCAAACCGTCCTTAAAAACATAATCTTTAGGCGAAAATAATGTACCTTTTTACGTTCTTAAGCTACAGTTAGCTTCGATGTGCAACTATGGACTCGTTTCTTGCTTGTATAATCAAGATCTGTATCGAACTAGGCTCGGTTTTGGCTTTGGATCTTGAGCCGTGATATTAGAGAGTGTTTGCGTGTGTTTTTGAGTGTGTAGGGAGGCTAAAAGATAAGAATGAGGGTTTGTGTGTGTGTGTGTTTTTTTTGAAGGTGTAGGCTATGGTGTAGAGATTGATAAAAATGGAAATGATTAGGTTTAAGGGGTATTTATACTCCCTAAAGCCTGTGGACCTAAGGCTCATCTTTCCTTTTTGGTCCATATTTATTCCATTTAGTTAGCCTACTTAACCTTCAATCTTTATTATTTTGTTAATTCTCTACTACTTCAAATAAACTTTCCATCATAAATAATAATAATATATAAAATAATATTCTTAGAAATTCCGGGATGTTACATATGTCTGTGTGTGTGTGTGTGTGTGTGTGTGTGTGTATAGGAGCCCAAGAGGCTTTAAACCACAGCGAAACATTATAAGTTAGGGCTCCAATGCCCCTCGATGCTTATGTAGCGCTGAAGTGGCATTGTGAAGGGGCTTCGATGCTCCCCCACCATTGAGAACGGTGAAATGTTTGCATAGATTTTGTGACACTGGGTTCCATCGCTGAAAAAGAATGAGTTTGCTCGTTAAATCGTACCTATAAGTTATATATAAGCCGGTAATAGACCGGGTTCGGCCGAACCCGATGACTTCTATGTGGCTCTGACACCGGTTATTTCAACTATTATGTCATTGTGGACTTACTATAAATGTTTGTGTGTTGTTGGATGACAAAACTCATACATGCATCTACGGTAGTCATTTTTTATATTGTTGTATTTTAATTTATAACTAATAATAATTAGAAGATGGTGTGTAACATTCAGTCGTTGTCTTATTGGTCCATCGTTTTGCTTTTTTTTTAATGGCAAAGTCGATCGATCATAGTTGCACCACCACCACGAAAGGGTATACACTGCCCTCATAGGAGAAGCTCGTATATCATTACATGGACCACCAACACGTCACTTGATTCCTATGGAAACCCACACAACTTGTGGTAAAACTGTCCGGAGTCAGGATCGATCCCGTGACCTCAAAGACCCCAAGCTCTATCTTCAATCTCCATGCCGCTGGACCAAATGGTTTGCCATGCCTAGCTTCTTGTTAGTTTGCTGTGTTTAGTGAAAGTTTCTATTAGAAAAAGAAAAAAGAAATTACAAATAAAAATTTAGATACCAGTAAAGTAAACGCATACACATCTTTGTTTATTTATGTTGTCATTAAATTTTGATGATAATTTGAAATGGGTCACATCCCGGGAAAATTACCAATCAGGCCATTTGATCATTAAACTCTGCAAAAATGAACATTGAGAATATCATTTTACCATTTTGTTTAACCAATAACAACCATTTAAGTTTAATATTCACACTGATTTGTCGAGAAAGAAATGAAATTCTCGTCAAAAAGTAAATAAAGAACAAAACAAGATATTTTGTCGTGTTCTCGCTGACTAAGAGAGAATATATAACAATCACTCAATTAAAAAAAATAATAGTATTTTACACATTCTCGCTTGACTTAAGTAAAAAAAAATAATAGATTTTATTTCCATTAATAAAAATCATAAAATCAAAAATCTTCGATAAAAGCAAATATTGATCTTTTAAATAAAAAAATCATTTATCGCTTAAAAATGACCTTATTTTTAATTAAAAAACAATAATTTTAGTTTTTAAACTCAAACTACATTATTAAAAATAATTATTACTTAAAGCGTTGGTTGATATTATAGTTATTTTTTTCTAAGATTAAGGGTAGTGGGCTTCATCCAAGGTCAAATGATCCAATTTATTTATGTCACGTAGGCGCTGACGTGACACAGGATCAGGCCCCTGGATCAAGCCCCAGAGGTTGTAGTGGGGCTTGATTGATCTACCCTGTAACATCCTGAATATTTTAATATTAAATAAAGAAAGTTACGTTTAGTGATCGCGCGCTAATATTTAATCGGTATTAAATAAATAAAGATAAATAGACCCAGATTAAACAAAATGGATTAAGATAGTGGATGGGCCTAGAGTCCATGTGCTTTAAGGGATATAAATACCCCCTTAAACCATTCTAAAACCCTAACTCTCATTTCCATTTTCCATAATCTCCACACACTCAAGAACAAACACACACCTTCCTTACTATATATAAACGACCAAGATAAAGAAGAAGATTCGAGATCGAATAAACGTTGAATATTAATAGATCTTCCTTATACAAGATAAATACAATATCTAAAGATCATAACCAAGCCAAACAAGACCAAACAAACTCATAAAGGTATGTTCTTTATCTTAAAGTTTATGTTTTAATAAACGTTTGGCCTTGAAACTTAAACCGGGAATAGATCGGGTATAAACGAAATGTAAAGTAATGAACTTGATGTTAAAACCAGCCTAATGAACCCATAAACATGTGCGGCTCGCAAAAGAAATCCTAGATCGAGTTTTGGACTTTTTACACTTGAAGGTCCAAACTTTTTGATCTTCCAACCAAGTTTAAGCCAAGATCGGTCACGGAAATGACCAAGAGTTGATTACAAACTATGATACAAAGACCCAAACCGTAACCCACGGCTGTCCGAAGACCATCAGCTCATCGGTTACACCGCAAGTCGCTTACAATGGCTCGAAACTCGATTACATTGGGCTTTATTATTGAGCAGAATCAATTACGAAGGATCGGTTACATTATAATCGATCACATGACTAGCTCAATTACATTGTAGCCGAACACAAGGTTAATCGTTTACAAGTTGTTCAATTTCAGACTCGCATATAACATGTACATATATGTGTTCGCATAGACTGATAGTTATTAGTCGCATACGTTGATAACCGCTTGCAACAGAAACTCGCATACATTGATAATCGCTTACATGAGAACTCGCTCACAATCCCAAGACCCGATTACATTCCAAACTCGAACACAATCTTGAGTTCGATTACACTAAAGGGTCGATTAAATTTGTAACTCGCTTACTTGGGACACTCGATTACACTTCCATATCTCTTACAATCCAACTCGATCACTTTATAAATTGCTTACACTGATGACCTGATTACGACTTGGATCTGTTAAGTCCCAACACGATCACAGTGAGATCCGAATACAATAGGGGCATGGCGTATAATGGGGAGATCAATTACCATGAATCTGTCTTTATAATCAGTCAATCTCATCATCATCGATTACCTTGTAATCGATTTTGGAGGACTCGATCACTTGGTGTGGGCTGCAAGAATGAAGAATGAGGATCTGATGGTTAAAAGATAAGGAGGGGTTGGGCTTTGTTTTATCAAAACCCAACCCAAATTTTAGCCAAGCCCGATTACAACCCAAGTCCTATTACGTTCCTTACACTCGATCACTTATAGTCCGGTGAATTTGAGCAGTTACCCGATTACATTACGAAGTGGTCTAATTACTTTGTAATCGATCTCGTTGAGAGCCCGAGAGTATGTGTATGGGTAAAGGAATACTCGCTTAAATCTACGCCTAAGATTACACTTGGAGGTCCGCAAGTATGGGATAACCCGTATGTCCTTTACATACACACATACGTCTACATATTAATATACTTATAAACACATGACAGTATACAAGGAGGGACGTGAACTCGATAAAGAAAATAATATTAAAATAATCCAAAAGTCTTATGTACTATGATCAGTAATAAAATGTTTAAAGAAAGAGAAAATAATAATAAAATAATTTAAAAACCTTACACATTAGGGTTTGTAAAATATAATAAGTAATTACAATCTAATACAAGGCCTTAGATCACACCAGACTTAGCCATTTTAACGATAATACAAATAGGGCAAGTATTGTTACGTGTAACTTACATACAGTTAGCCGGGCTCAACTAAAGAAGGGAATAACGATAAACGGAGAAAGAAACAGGATCCAGGTGAGTTTCTAGCCCCACTTCCTTGTTATGTTTTTGGGGCTGTGAGCATACTCGATGTGACTTGTTAATACACCTATCCTAAGTGATAAGTGTGTGCCATATGTGATTATGTGAAGAGTATAGATGATTGCTTGTCGGTATGTGAAAGATCTTCGGATATTGCACGTACTGTCGAGTTATATTTATTAATACGAATGTTATGTATAATGTATGAATGATATGTATGTATGTTATGAATGAATGTAATAATAGGGGTGATAATGAAAGGAAAAGTAAGGATAAAGGGTTGCATACCCTACTAATATATGCGAAGATTAAAGGGTTGCATACCCTAATAATATATGCGAAGGTTATAGGGAGAAATGCTCTTTAAAACGTAATGTATGAATATGAAAGAAAGAAAATATGCAGGTAAGTAAGTATATTGTACAATAGTATGAAAATATAACGTATGTATGAAGGTATGTAGTTATGAACGTATTGTATGATTAACTAGAATTCACTCAGCGTAGCTGACTTTTAATATGCACGCAGGTGAGTAGGATGAGGCAGCTCGCTTGAAGGGAACGCGTGGCATTGAATAAGAGGCTGGCATCGGAGTACTCAATACGTTTATGCTTAATGTTTTGTTTATTTTGGAAGACAAGATGTTGTTTTAAGACAAGTTATGGATTGATAAGAAATGTTTTATGAAAGTTTTTATATTCCGCGTATGTTTTTATTAACTCTGATGATTAGAACTATGTTGATGAGTAAATCCAACGTCTAAATGTGAGGTACCAGTAAAGGGGCCTTACAAGTTGGTATCAGAGTAAAGTTCGAGAGATTTAAGCATCCTACGTGCTTAGACTCGAACAGAGAATGTGATTTAAATAAGAAGATGCCAGTCCAAGAATGCCATGTGTCACTCAAGAAAGCTCATTAAAGGTAAAGGTATGATTGAATAATGTATGATAATTTTATATATATAATTAATTGATTATCTGATTGATTAACTGTTTAAAGTAAAACCAGCACAAATAGACTCATAAGTGGAAGTGCATAGGACACGGAAAGTAACGTGATCAGCTAATCACAGATGGCCAATGTTATTACCCGTTAGCCTTACTATCCTTGTACTAAATAGTTCCTTGAGTGATGATGTTTGTGTTTTGTTTTCCCTTTTAGAATATGATGGTTGGAACCGGAGGAATTGTGAGAGTTGGAGGTCGCACTGGACGTCGTGGCAGGCCTCGTCGTGTCCAACAACCTTTGTTTGAAACAACTTCTAAAACCGGAGACGAAAGAAGCGCAGCTGGAAGAAACCCGAGCAACAACGAAGGGGTTCAACTGGATCCCGCAATTCATGCAGCTATTGTTCAAGCTGTAGCCACTGTCGTGAAGAATATGACTCCTGGAGGCTCTGCTGGAAGTCGTGAAATAACTGCTGAAGGGGCGGGTGGTGATGGTAAGAGAGATGAGGAAGGAGAGAGGGAGGCCTCGAGAGGGTTAAGTCTACGAAAGTCGATGACAGGAAAAGGGGCCGAGGTGGGTGCAACTATAAGTCCTTCAAGGAATGTGACCCGCCGAAGCTGACTGGTTTGGGAGACGCAATCGCTACTCTTCAATGTATAACCACTAAGGACAAGGTTATCCGCATTAACGAGTTTCGTCCCGACCAAGCTGTTGGTTATGCCACCCAATCGTTTGGTGATGAGGCAATGTATTGGTGAGAATCGATTGAGCAGAGGAAGATTCTTGAGGAAATTAAGGCTATGAAATGGGAGGATCTGAAGGAATTGGTGATGAAAAGGTTCTATGCTGACGCAGAAGTTGAAAGAGCAGAGAGATGAGATTCCTGAACTTGAAAGATGGAATGATGACTCATCGTGAGTATACACTGAGTTCAACCGAATGTCTAGGTTGGTACCCGATATGGTCAACACCGAAGCTAAGAGAATCAAGTGTTATGTGAGGGGATTGCCACAGAATGTTCGCATACTAGTTAGGGAAAATAAACCTGGTACTTTTTACTTTGCTGTTGAACTTGCAGAGTTGGTTTATGAGGACCTGGCTATGGATGATGTTGTGATGGGAGAAGAAGTGGGTTGCTCCTGTTAAACGCCCCGGTACTCAGTTATGGAACTCCAGGGATAAGAAGCAGAGAGTGTGGGAGAAGAGAACATGCAAGACATGTGGTAAAATGCACGACGGTGAGTGCAAGTGGGGTAAGGGATCAGATGTTTGTTATAAATGTGGAAAGGCGCATGGAGGAGAGTGCAGAGTAGGGTCAAACGCTTGTTATAAGTGCGAAAAGGTGGGGCACTATGCTCATGAATGCAGTGAGAAGCCGACATGTTTCCGGTGTGGCAAGACGGGCCACATGGCCAGAGAGTGTACTGAAGTTGGAGGGAGCGGAAAGAAAGATGCTGAACCAACAAGGCCAAAGACCAGAGCCTACATACTGACTCAAGAACAAGCCAAGCAGATTCCAGATGTCGTCACAGGTACGTTTCTAGTAAACGGTATATCCGCTTCTGTATTGTTTGATTCGGGTGCGAACAAAAGTTTCATAGCCACACCCTTTAATAAATTAGCTAAAATGAAATGTTGTCGATTGTCTGAAGCTTTTATAGTAGAAACCGCTAGTAACACTTCGTTAAAATAATGAAAGTGGTTAAGGACTGTAAGATACAATTAGAGGGACATAAGTTCCATGTTACTTTGTACGTTATGACCTTGGGAGGGTTCGATGTGATTTTGGGTATGGATTGGTTATCTGAGTATGACGTTCAGATTGTGTGTAAGACTAGTATGATAAGGTTAAAGTCCTTGGATGGTAGTGCGGTGACGGTTTATGGTGATAAGGAAAGTTCTGGGCTTAATGTCATTTCAATGATAAAAGTCGAGGGATTGTTAAGGCGAGGGTGTGGTGCCTACCTGGCGTATGTAGTCAACGCTATGGTCGAGAGAAAAGAATTGATAGATGTTCCTATCGTGCGCGACTACCCAGAAGTATTCCATGAGGGTCCTCCGGTTGCCACCAGAGCGAGAGATAGAATTTCAGATAGACCTAGTACCAGGAGCCCAACACGTCGCGAAGGCACCTTACCGTCTAGCGCCGTCCGAGATGAAAGAATTGATGTCCCAACTGCAGGAACTTCTCGACAAGGGTTTTATTAGACCAAGTGTTTCCCCTTGGGGCGCACCAGTTTTGTTTGTGAAGAAAAAGGATGGAAGCATGAGAATGTGAATAGATTATCGAGAACTGAATAAGCTTACGGTAAAGAATAGATATCCTTTGCCAAGGATTGATGATCTTTTTGACCAACTACAAGGTTCAAGTTGGTTCTCACGAATAGATCTCAGATTAGGCTATCATCAGCTAAAGGTGAAAGAGGCAGACATTCCTAAGACTGCGTTTCATACGCGATATGGACATTACGAGTTTCTCGTGATGTCATTCGGTCTAATGAATGCTCCCACAGCATTTATGGATATGATGAATAGGGTGTGTCGGCCAATGTTGGATAAGTCAGTTATCGTTTTCATCGACGACATATTGATTTATTCAAAGAACGAAACTGATCATGCTGAGCATTTGAAGAGGTATTTGAGACTTTGAAGGAAGAAAAGTTGTATGCTAAGTTCTCGAAATGCGCGTTCTGGTTAAGAGAAGTGCAATTTCTAGGTCACGTGATAAATCCTGAAGGGATTACCGTGGACCCATCTAAGATTGAAGCGATAACGAATTGGAAGACTCCACAGAATCTTACTGATATACCAATATTCTTAGGGTTAGCTGACTACTATATGAGATTCATCGAAGGTTTCTCCAAGATAGCCGCACCGTTGACCGGTATGACCCAAAAGTCGGTAGTATTCAGTTGGGGAAAGTTTCAAGAAGAATATTTTGAGGAATTAAAGAAGAGACTCACGCAAGCTCCAATCCTTGCTTTACCCGATGGTGACGAGGATTTGGTCGTTTGTACTGATGCTTTGTATCGTGGGTTAGGTTGCGTGTTGATGAAACAAGGAAAAGTGATAGCTTACGCGTCTATACAGTTGAAAGTTCACGAGAGTACTTATTCGACGCATGACTTAGAGCTAGCAGCTGTAGTGCATGCTCTTAAGATATGTAGACATTATCTGTGTGGCACTAAGTGTACCATTTACACCGATCATAAGAGTATAAAATACTTCTTCGAGCAGAAGGAGTTAAACATGAGACAGAGGAGATGGCTGGAGTTGATTAAAGATTATGACTGCGACATTAATACTATCCTGGTAAAGCTAATGTGGTCGCCAACGCGCTAAGTCGTAAGAATGAGGAAGTTATTGCAATAGTAAAGTCATACCAGCTGATTATGAATTCAAGTCTTTTTGAAGAAATCATCAAAGTGCAGTCAGAGGTGTTAGTAGGCGAGAAGTTAGTAAAGAAAGAAAGAGTTTACGGCCAGCAAGATGAGTTGATGGAAAACACTCATGGTTTTAAGACTAGGTTTGACGGTATGTGGATTCCACGTCATGGAGATCTTAGAGTTCGAATCTTAGATGAAGCTCATAAGTCAAGATACTCAATCCATCCAGGAACTACAAAGATGTACCAAGAGTTGAGAAGGGACTACTGGTGGCCAGGAATGAAAAACGATGTATTGGATTATGTCAGTAAGTGCTTAACTTGTTTACAAGTCAAAGCTGAACATCAGAAACCTTATGGGAAAATGCAACCTCTTGTACCTGAGTGGAAATGGGAACACATCACCATTGATTTCATAACTAAGCTACCTCATACAGCTAAGCAACATGATACCATCTAGGTGATTGTGGATCGTTTGACCAAGAGTGCTCACTTTTTGCCTATACGAGAGGCTATCTCGTCAGAAATGTTGGCAAGCTAGTTCATTAAGGAGGTTGTGGCTAAACATGGAGTACCGTTATCGATCGTGTCTGATATAGATACTCGATTTACTTCAAGGTTTTGGAAAAAGTTCCATGAAGCTATGGGAACGAGGTTAAACATCAGTACGGTGTATCATCCTCAAAAATATGGACAGTCCGAAAGGACGATCCAAACCCTTGAGGATATGCTACGTGCTTGTGTTTTAGATTTCGGTGTAAGTTGGGATGATCATCTGCATCTAGCAGAGTTCTCCTATAACAACAGTTATCATTCAAGCATTGGTATGCCACAATTTGAAATCCTTTATGGTAGACGATGTAGAACTCCCGTATGTTGGGGAGAGATTGGTCAGAAAGAAATGGGTAGCCTAGAGGTTGTTCAAGAAACAACTTCAAAGTTCGATCAGATTAAGGCAAGAATGAAAGCCGCTCAAGATAGACAGAAGTCGTATGCTGATAAACGACGACGGCCGATTGAGTTTAATGTTGGTGACAATGTGATGCTCAAGGTCTCGCCTTGGAAAGGAATTATCCGTTTTAGGAAGAGAGGAAAGTTGAGTCCAAGGTACATTGGACCGTTTAAAATCTTAGATCGTGTGGGCGAAGTAGCTTATAAGCTGGATTTGCCTGATGAGTTAGAAGAAATTCATTCAACCTTCCATGTTTCTCATCTGAGAAATGTCTAGCTGATGACACGTCTCACGTGCCATTGATGGACATCGAGGTTGATGAACAGTTGAACTACATTGAGCAACCGATAGAGATTGTTGATCGCAAAGAGAAGCAATTTCGTCACAAGGTTATACCCTTGTTGAAGGTGATATAGAAGCATCGCAAGGGATCAGATGCCACTTTGGAGCGCTGAGGATGAGATGCGCAAGTTTTACCCTAGTATGTTTAAGTAGTAGTTAGGTTTCGAGGATGAAACCTCTTTAAGGAGTGAAGACTTGTAACATCCTGAATATTTTAATATTAAATAAAGAAAGTTACGTTTAGTGATCGCGCGTTAATATTTAATCGGTATTAAATAAAGAAAGATAAATGGACCCAGATTAACACAAAATGGATTAAGATGGTGGATGGGCCTAGAGTCCATGGGCTTTAAGGGATACAAATACCCCCTTAAGCCATCCTAAAACCCTAACTCTCATTTCCAACACACTCAAGAACACACACACACCTTCCTTACTATATATAAACGGCCAAGAGAAAGAAGAAGATTCGAGAACGAACGAACGTTGAATATTAGTAGATCTTCCTTATACAAGATAAGTACAATATCTAAAGATCATAACCAAGCCAAACAAGACAAAACGAACTCATAAAGGTATGTTCTTGATCTTAGAGTTTATGTTTTAATAAGCGTTTGTCCTTGAAACTTAAACCGGGAATAGATCGGGTATAAACAAAATGTAAAGTAATGAACTTGATGTTAAAACGAACCTAATGAACCCATAAACATGTGCGGCTCTTTAAAGAAATCATAGATCAAGTTTTGGACTTTTTACACTTAAAGGTCCAAACTTTATGATCTTCCAGACCAAGTTTAAGCCAGGATCGGTAACAGAAATGAACACGAGTTGATAACGAACTATCATGAGGTGTTAGGGCTAGAATCGGATTAATAGATTGATCCAAAGACCCAAACTCGTAACCCACGGCTGTCTGAAGACCATCAGCTCATCGGTTACACCACAAGTCGCTTATAATGGCTTGAAACTCGATTACATTGGGCTTTATTGTTGAGCAGAATCAATTACAAAGGATCAGTTACATTATAATCGATCACATGACTATCTCGATTACATTGCAGCCGGACACAAGGTTAATCGATTACAAGCTGTTCAATTTCAGACTCGCATAAAATATGTACATATATGTGTCCGCATACACTGATAGTTATTAGTTGCATACATTGATAATTGCTTACAACAGAAACTCGCATACATTGATAATCGCTTACATGGGAACTTGCTCATAATCCCAAGACCCGATTACATTCCAAACTCTAACATAATCTTGAGTTCGATTACACTAAAGGGTCGATTACATTAGTAACTCGCTTACTTGGGATTCTCGATTACACTGCCATATCGCTTACAATCCAACTCGATCACTTTATAAATCGCTTACACCGATGACCCGATTACGACCTGGATCTGTTAAGTCCCAACACGATCACAGTGAGATCCGAATACAATAGGGGCATGGCGTATACAGGGGAGATCAATTACCATGAATCTGTCTTTATAATCAGTCAATCTCATCATCATCGATTACCTTGTAATCGATTTTGGAGGACTCGATCACTTGGTGTGGGCTGTAAGAATGAAGAATGAGGATCTGATGGGTAAAAGATAAGGAGGGGTTGGGCTTTGTTTTATCAAAACCCAACCCAAATTTTAGCCAAGCCCGATTACAACCCAAGTCCTATTACGTTCCTTACACTCGATCACTTATAGTCCGGTGAATTTGAGCAGTTACCCGATTACATTACGAAGTGGTCTAATTACTTTGTAATAGATCTCGTTGAGAGCCCGAGAGTATGTGTATGGGTAAAGGAATACTCGCTTAAATCTACGCCTAAGATTACACTTGGAGGTCCGCAAGTATGGGATAACCCGTATGTCCTTTACATACACACATACGTCTACATATTAATATACTTATAAACACATGACAGTATACAAGGAGGGACGTGAACTCGATAAAGAAAAGAATATTAAAATAATCCAAAAGTCTTATGTACTATGATCAGTAATAAAATGTTTAAAGAAAGAGAAAATAATAATAAAATAATTTAAAAACCTTACACATTAGGGTTTGTAAAATATAATAAGTAATTACAATTTAATACAAGGCCTTAGATCACACCAGACTTAGCCATTTTAACGATAATACAAATAGGGCAAGTATTGTTACGTGTAACTTACATACAGTTAGCCGGGCTCAACTAAAGAAGGGAATAACGATAAACGGAGAAAGAAACAGGATCCAGGTGAGTTTCTAGCCCCACTTCCTTGTTATGTTTTCGGGGCTGTGTGCATACTCGATGTGACTTGTTAATACACCTATCCTAAGTGATAAGTGTGTGCCATATGTGATTATGTGAAGAGTATAGATGATTGCTTGTCGGTATGTGAACGATCTTCGGATATTGCACGTACTGTCGAGTTATATTTCTGAATACGAATGTTATGTATAATGTATGAATGATATGTATGTATGTTATGAATGAATGTAATAATAGGGGTGATAATGAAAGGAAAAGTAAGGATAAATGGTTCCACACCCTAATAATATATGCGAAGGATACAGGGTTGCATACCCTACTAATATATGCGAAGGTTAAAGGGTTGCATACCCTAATAATATATGCGAAGGTTATAGGGCGAAATGCTCTTTAAAACGTAATGTATGAATATGAAAGAAAGAAAGTATGCAGGTAAGTAAGTACATTGTACAATAGTATGAAAACATAACGTATGTATGAAGGTATGTAGTTATGAATGTACTGTATGATTAACTAAAACTCACTCAGCGTAGCTGACTTTTAGTATGCACGCAGGTGAGTAGGATGAGGTAGCTCGTTTGAGGGGAACGCGTGGCATTGAATAAGAGGCTGGCATCGGAGTACTCAAGACATTTATGCTTAATGTTTTGTTTATTTTGAAAGACAAGATGTTTTAAGACAAGTTATGGATTGTTAAGAAATGTTTTATGAAAGTTTTTATATTCGCGTATGTTTTTATTAACTCTGATGATTAGAACTATGTTGACGAGTAAATTTAACGTCCAAATGTAAGGCACCGGTAACGAGGCCTTACACCAAGTTTTTAATCCACCTCATGGCCAAAGACTCGTTCAAGCCTCGTGGACCGGTCCACTTGGGCCGTCCGTGCCCCCGTCCACTGCTAGGGGGTAGTGGTGTGCGCAGCAGACACGTCGTTCGCGCCATGTCGTCCACACCCCACTACCCACAGCCTAATTGGTTGCCACTTTTACAAAATAGTTATTTTTTTAAATTAAAAACAATCTCGCCATAACAGGAAAGCATGTGACACGTTGCCGAGAAATTACAGATTATTCTCCCCTAGGTGAGAATAAAGGAAAGAAAAAGAGAAAAAGAAAAAAAGAAAATGTTGGTGTAACTGATAAGATTGGTAACACATTCCGTGTTGTTTGTCTTACATAACAAACCAAACCAAACCAAACCGACTGACCCAGTTGCCAATTTTCAAATAATAAAAACCTTGATCATTATCTTTGTTTTGTTAGTTGTATAGAAAACAAATTCATCTTCATCTTTACCAATTCAAAAATCAAAGAAACAAACATGTCATCTGCAACAACAATCCCTTCATCTAATGAGCATGAAGAACCCAGCAGCCGCCGCATCCGCCTGTTATCCCTCCACCTCAACCCACCACCGACAGGCCAGGGGCAGATCACCCAAGTCCACCTCGACCTCCAGTCGTGCGCCAAAATGATGACGACCGGTGGGCTATCCAAGTACTTGAGGGGCAGACACCGTGACGTACAGGAAGGGGTGTTCGAGTACTTCAGATCGAGGCCCGAGTTGCAAACCCCGGTCGAGATACTCAAGGATGAGTATCGGGAGCTGTGTATGAAACAGCTGGTGGGTGTTGTCAGAGAAGCTGGGATTAGGCCCTTTAGGTATGTGGTTGATGACCCGGTTAAGTATTTCGCCATTGTTGAAGCCGTTGGGAGCGTTGACATGTCGCTTGGGATCAAACTCGGCGTTCAGTACAGGTCTTGTCATTTCTCCACTTGATCAACGTAATCTGTATTTAAAACTTTTGTTTTTGTATGCAGTTTATGGGGCGGGTCCGTGCTAAACCTGGGTACCAAGAAACACAGGGATAAGTACTTTGAAGGAATTGACAATCTGGAGTATCTTGGTTGTTTTGCCATGACAGAGCTTCATCATGGTATGCTGGACCCATTTGGCCCGTTTCCTTTCTAGTCTAACCTTTTATGTTTACCTGTCTGACCCCTTTAAAACATAATGTTTTTTAAATAATAATTGATTGTGTAACGGACTACTCTTTATCTTCTCAACCCGTTTGACCAGTTACCCTTCTAGTCAAGCTTTTGAGTTTACCCGTTACCTCAAAATTAAGGCCCGAATCAACTGTTAAAACATTATTAAAGTTTATTAAAAACGATAGCTAATGAGCTTTCTTTTTACTGTTTTTAAGGTTCAAATGTTCAAGGCATCCAAACTATTGCCACCTTCGACCCGTTAACCGATGAGTTTATAATCACCACCCCGAATGACGGAGCCATAAAATGGTGGATTGGTAATGCTGCAGTTCACGGTAAATTCGCTACGGTTTTTGCTAAACTAATGTTACCGACACACGACAAAAACGTGGTCTCTGACATGGGGGTTCACGCATTTATTGTCCCAATTCGTGACCTGAAAACCCACAAAACACTTCCCGGGGTCGAAATAAACGATTGTGGTCATAAAGTTGGTCTAAACGGAGTCGATAATGGTGCATTAAGATTCCGTGACGTAAGAATCCCACGTGATAACCTTCTTAACCGATTTGGAGACGTGTCGAGAGATGGAACTTACACAAGTTCCCTTCCGACCATTAACAAACGATTTGCAGCCACATTAGGTGAGCTTGTCGGTGGACGGGTTGGGCTTGCTTATTCGTCGGTCGGTGTGCTTAAAATTTCTGCAACAATTGCAATTCGGTACTCGTTATTTAGACAACAATTTGGGCCACCGAAACAACCGGAAATTAGTATTCTCGATTATCAATCTCAACAACATAAGTTAATGCCGATGTTGGCTTCGACATACGCGTTTCATTTTTCGACTGTGCATTTGGTTGAAAAATATGCTCAAATGAAGAAAACACACGATGAACACTTGGTGGCGGATGTTCACGCGCTCTCGGCAGGGCTTAAATCGTATGTAACATCTTATACGGCGAAGTCATTAAGTATATGTCGGGAAGCATGTGGGGGCCACGGTTACGCGGCGGTTAATCGGTTTGGTAGTTTGAGGAATGATCATGATATTTTCCAAACGTTTGAAGGGGACAACACTGTGCTTTTACAACAGGTACCCTTTTTTTTGTTAACGTTTGATCTGTTGACTTAAGGGTGTGAATTTCTGGCACGACAAAATAATAAATAAGTTAAATTGGTCGGTGCCTTGTGCCAAAAGTTACAACTAAATAAGAAATTGACATAAAATTTATACTTTTTGTTGTAAAAATGGAAATTTAAAGTAGTGAAAACAAAAATAAATGAAAAACTTTTGGATCGAATTGGTCGAGTTTGGTTCAACCCGTGAATACGCGTGTCGTGTTCGGGTTCACGTTTCTGACATGATTTATGGGTTTGAGTCGCGTCTGGGTTTCTTGAGAACATGAAAATGGGCAACATATGTTGGGGTTTGACTTTTAAGCTAATAACGTGGCGTTTTTTGTATTATTTATGTAGGTGGCGGGTGATTTGTTGAAGCAGTACCAGGAGAAGTTTCGTGGTGGGACGTTTGCAGCTACATGGAGTTATTTGAGAAAGTCGATGAACACATATCTTTCTCAACCGAATCCCGTGACAGCTAGGTGGGAAAGCGAAGATCATTTACGGGATCCTAAATTCCAGCTGGATGCTTTTCGGGTAATTATTAAATTTGCCTCATGTTTTTCTTGACAATCCATCAACATTTTAATGTTATTACGCTTTCGGCTGCCAAAAATTTTGATTTTTTTAATGCTGGACCCTCAAGATTTGTAGAATCGGGTGGGTTTAGAAATATTTATATATCCCTCAGAACGTGGTATGGTATAGCATACCCTTAAAATATGATAAAAAATAACATAACATTCAACATGAAAATACATTATATAAGTGGAAGCATGTGACAAACAATTACTACTTTTTATAAGAAACTATTAATTTCAAAACTATTGTGAAACTATAATAATAAACAAAATGAAAAGTGATAACTATCTTCGTCTCCGACCATGCTTTTTTTCCAAACTCCCTAATGAAAATCTTCAATAAATAACCGACGTCAATCCCTCCCCCGATGTTCGATCGACCGGTCTGTATACCACTCAAATTCTTTAATTTCTTCTGCATGGAAACCTGCCGGCAACAACGCTGTCTTTGATCACTTTTTGGAGTTAGTCTGGTTGATTTATTGATAGAATTAAGTGATTTTGTTTCTTTTTGCAAAATAACAGAAAAAGCCATATAATAGCCATAATTATCGCAACTTCCCACGGATGAGAATAGTAATTCCATGTTTTTATTAAATATTTGGACAAGTTTGCCCCTAAGACACTATAACGAAAGGCCAATTTTAAAACACTATTTGCTTTTTTGGTAACTTTTAATCTCATCCATTAGATGCCTTGATCCAATGGTTTATAATTATTCTTAGTCTTTCTATAAAACAATCTATTTTTACTATAACTCTACCATATATATATATATATAGAGGGTTGGTATCCTTTTAGAACTCCAAAAAAGATAAGAACTTCTAGGAACTCATAACAACCGCACATATTTTTAGATTTTTTCATATATTAACGTTGTTTGAGACTTATTTTACCATTTTTATATATAAACTTTTTATTACATATATAAATCACAAGATTACATATGTGTAAAATTTATGTATTAACAAATTTACATATATATAATTTTTTTGTTTTGATATGTGTAAAAACTAATTTTCATAATTGATATCGAAAATATAGATTTAAAAAGTGATAAAACTACACTCAAATAACATTAACATACAAATTTTTTTTATAAAAAACGTTCCTTCAAGTTCTCAAATAATTTAACAGTTCTGTAATGATACTCATTATATATATATATATATATATATATATATATATATATATATATAAACGAAAACCCAAAAATCCTAGGTGTCGCGATGTGGTCGCTCTCCCTTTTTTGTAGTTACCAGATTTGCTTGATTTTTAAATGGGGGCTTCTCATGCATTTGACCCGAATTCACGGGTATGGGTCTAATCATACCCAGATATATCTTAAACGGGTTATAACAACTCATTAAATTAAAAACCAATCTCATCAAATATTTTATATAAAAATCCTAAAAAGTAGGGATATATACTAAAAATTAATATATGATTTATTTAAAAAAAAAATATATTATTTATAATTAAAAACCAATTTTATATTAAAAAAAATAAACGGGTCTTAGGTCTTATCAAACTCATATAGCTTTTAAACCGGGTTATAACATCTCTTATATTTGTAAAATAATTTATCATCAAATCATATATATATATATATATATATATATATATATATATATATATTATTAACATTCATGCTAGACACGAAAAAGAAACACAACCACTAAAAATTATTATATGATTTTTTAAAAAAGTATTATTTATAATTAAGAAAAAAATTTATAATAAAAAAAATAAGCTGGTCTTGGGTCTTACCAAACACAAATACCTTTTAAACCGGGTTATAACATCTTAGTTAATTGTGAAAACTTTTAATCATTAAACTTTGAGTATATTATAAATTTCATTAAAATAAATAAAATTAACCCAAAAAAGTATATATATATATATATATATATATATATATATATATATTAAAAATGAGTAATGTAAAACAGCCCCCGTAATACGGGGGATAAAAACTAGTATATATATATATATAGAGAGAGAGAGAGGGATAATTATAAAATTTGTTGAGTTTTAAGAAAAAACTTCATTCTTAACTACACATCTAATTAATTAGGTTAGATAATGTGGTTGAGATTAAATTTGATTAAAAAGTTAAGTAGGAGAGTGAATAAAGATGTACATTGATTACACTAATTTAAACGTCCGTTACACCTATGTAAAATGTCGACTCGGGGCGTAAAAAATGTTGTAATTTAACCTACATATATGTAAAAAAATACATAAAAAAATTAGGAATATTGGATTTTAATAATCCCTATTGAATGGTATTGGCCGATAATAATCCCTATTCATTTTATCGCCACTGGCGGTCCCAAATTCAAAAAAGTTGGCCCCCAATGGTCCCCCCGTTAAAAAGGACTTAACGACGTTATACTTTTTTCCGAATTTCAAACTAACTTTTTAGGGCTATTAATCGGAAGGAAGATACGAGTCGAATGATATAAAACTTAGCTCCAAACAATGATCTAAACGACTTGATTTTGGTTAATTGTAAGTTCAAACACCCGAATTGAAGCATTGCTTCGTTATTTTGAAGCACTGTTTTGAACTAAGTTTTACACTAATCGACTCGTATCCTCCTAACGATCAAAAGCCCTAAAACATTGGTTTGAAATTCAGAAAAAACTATAACGCCGTTAAGTCATATTTAACGGGGGACCATTGAGGGCCAACTTTTTTTAATTTGGGACCGTCACTGGCGATAAAATGAATAGGGATTATTAAAATCCAATATACGTGAGTTCTTTCGAGTTCTTAAAATTCAAAGTGGTTTTCAAAAGAAATCAACTATATATATAGATAGATAGATAAAGGATATAATACGAAAATTGATTATCGTACATTACATACGCGACCCCCACAGCCATAGATTTCAAAAACCACGCGGTGGCAAATTTGTAAATTAATTCAAAATCGTTTCCATCCTAATTAACCGTTGCATCTATTCAACCATCGTCATCGGCGTCATTTGCAGACACACATTTCAGTTGAATTTGAATTGAAATACGCCATTTGCAGAAACCTAGTTGTAGACGTTCCATAATTTTGTTCATATGATTGAATCGATGATCAAATTGAAGGTCGATTGATAATTATTTGATGATTACGAGATTATATGAAGTGATTTCATTGTTCAATTTCATGTTACATGTGTTTAATTTTTTTTGTTAGTTTTAGAATTTCTGAACACCCAGAACTTCTTAGAACTTCTAAACTTTATAAGAACTTCTTAGAACTTCTAAACTTTATCAGAACTTCTAAACTTTTTTTAACACCCAGAACTTCTTAGAACTTCTAAATTTTATCAAAACTTCTAAACCTTTTTGAACACCCAGAACTTCTAAACTTTATCCGAACTTCTAATCTTTTTTGAACACCCAGAACTTTTTAGAACTTCTAAACTTTATCAGAACTTCTAAACTTTTTTAAACACCCTGAACTTCTTAGAACGTATTAAAATGCTTAAAGATGTTCATTTTTTTTAACACCCGTAACTTCTTTGAATATATTAGAACGTTTAAAGATGTTCATTTTTTTTAACACCCGTAACTTCTTTGAATATATTAGAACGTGTAAAGATGTTCATTTTTTTAACACCCAGAACTACTTCATTGAAAGTATTAGAACGTTTAAAGATGTTCATTTTTTTTAACACCCAGAACTTCATTGAACATATCAGAACGTTTATAGGTCTTTAGTTTTGTTTCAGAACGTTTAAACATGATATTTTAAACCTAATCAGAGCTCGATTGAGTGCATTATTTCTGCAATTCCATAATCGATTGATGAATCTAAATACTTCTACATATCAATTCGATTGATTAAATCATCATTTTGGTGTTCATTTTGGTCAAAACGTTTAAACTTTGAGCAGAACGTATAAACATGAACCTTAATCATAGCTCAATTAAGTGTGTTAATCTGTATTTTCATAATCAATTGATGATTCTAAAGCCTCTTACACATCAAGTCAATTGATTAAATCATCAATTTTTGATCAATTTGAAGATTTTTAATGTTCAGTGACGTTCTATTTCAATTTTGGTTTTTGACTTTTGAGATTTTATACTGTAAGTTGTGATTAGAGTTTAGAAATTGGATGAGATAGATTAAGGAGTTCAGAATTTGGATCGGAAGCGATTTTTAATCGATGAATTTGATCGCGAACTACTGTTTTGGGTTATTTTTGAAACTGCCACCGCGTGAAATTAACATCTACGTTCAAAAAGCTCGCGTACCTAATGTACGATAACCGATTATTGTACGTTAACCTTCCTCTCTCTCTCTCTATATATATATATAATAGGGTAATTGTTTTGTGAGAAGTGTGAGAAGACATTAAAATAAAGTATACCACTTAAATAGGACACTATACCATGTAAATAGGAAACTATACAACTTTTAGAAACTATCAATCTCAACCACTAGATCCTAGATCCAATGGTCTACGTCTATTCTTATGTTTCTCACAAAACTATTGTTTTTTACTTTAACCTTACCCTATATATATCAATGTAGGCGGACTCTAGGCGGACTCTAGGCGGCCGACTGGGGAGTTGGGTGTACTCGGTGTACTCGGAAATGATAAATATAAAGCAAATAATTTTTTAAAGATTATATATGTGTCAATACCATAAGTTTACTAATATTTAAACAGTGAATATCAATATGAATAAGTGAAATACATTTTTAAATATTAAATTATTCTAAGAAGTGCTAATTATTAATTGAAAAAATGATTTTATTTCTTTAATATTATAGAAATACGATGTTCTATATATTGAAGTCAAAATCGGCCAAAGTTGACCGACTATATATGATTCTGGCTAAGGTTGAACAACTTTTATCGATTCTTAGCAACTAGGCGGAGTTAAAAGAAACTCGCCTCGGCACCATTCCTTGTAGCGAGTACTCGGCCTTGTAGACCTACTTTTACAACATTGATATATATATATACATATATGTATATATATATATATGTATATATATATATATGTATATATATATATATGTATATATATATATATGGGTGAGGATCCTAAGAGAACCTTTTCAAATTGAGAACTTTGAGAACAATTTTGGGTCACAAAAAAAACCTCTTAATAAAATTTTAAAATTTGTAAAACGAAAAAAAAAACGAAAATCTTAAAAAAGTAGAAAAACCAAAAATTTTTAGTTTTATTAAAAAAATCTAATTATACAGATATGTATATTTTATTTAATCTCGATTTATACACATATGTACATTATTAGTTATCTTAATTATCAGTTACTTAATAACATGTATAAAATAAAAAAATAAGTAATATACATATATGTATAATTTTGCTAAACCGATATTAAAATTTTTTTTTATAAAACTGGGATGAAAAATAAAAGTTTTTGGTTTTTTTACTTTTTTTTTATTTTTGGGTTTTCTTTTGTTATATATTTTTTATTATTCCTTAAAAGAGTTTTTTGTGGTCCAAAATGGTTCTCATACGATTCCAATATATATATATATACACATATATATACATATATACAGAGAGAGAGAGATGGAGAGGGAGATCAAGAGAAAACCCATCCGTAAAAAGAAAACTTAAAAAACTTCTATATAATTATTTTTAATTAAAAATAAGAAAATATCTTCAAATTCCGTTTTTGCCATTATTCTTATATTTTGTTACTCTTCACTAAAAAAAAGTAAAAAATAAATAAAAAATGCGTTGTAATGCACATACGTATTTTAGTGCGATACGGTTGTATTACATATGTATATTACTATGTATTTTTACGTTCAATAGTATTTAATTGCATGTATTCAATATTTGTGTATTGTATATGTGTAGCAGTGTTGTATTATATGCAAAAAATATAAGAAATAAAATAAAGTCGATGTATTGCACATGTGCATTAATGTTGTGTTACACATACATACTAATGTGTATTCGATGTGTGTATTAGTCTTATATTACATATATACAATAGCGTGTATCAAATATGTGCAATAGTGTTGTATTCTATGCAATACAACACTTTTGCATATATGCAATGCACACTATTACACATGTGCACTACACCGAGGAGGGTTTTTTTTAGAACAATATCAACATATAAGAATAATGAAAAAATAAGAAAGTATAATTTTTTTTTTAAAAAAAAAGTTAAAAGTAATTCTTTTAAGAGTATTTATGTTTTCTCATTAAGAGGAGTTTTCATATGATCCCACCCCTATATATATATATATAGGGGAGGGTTATACTAAAAAGTAGTTTTCTAGGAAGACTAGGAATAAATCATAGCCATTGGATAATAAAAATTAATGGTTGAGATTTAAAATTACTAAAAATCGTCATAGTTTCCTAGAATTACTTTTCACCACTATAACCGACGTAGTTTCTTAGAATTGTTCTTTCATCATATGTTGTAATGCCACTTGTCAAAAATCTATTGGTTCTTACCATTCTTAGGAAACTCTTTCTTTTTATTTGAACTCTACTATATATATATATATATGAATATGAAATTGCCTCCTTATGATAACGGTCCTATTTACACCAAACTTCTTTTTTACTTATTACGCTAGATGAGTTTTTTTGATATATTTTTTGTTTTTGTTTTGTACATTTTAATATATGTTTTAATTTGAATATAACGTTGCAATGTGTTTAATTTCAGCATAAATTTTACAAAAAATGGAGTCATAATAAATATACCAACGAACAAAGTTTTATATTTCATGCGGCTCTGTTCAATCAATCAATCATACCCAGTGGAATCCCATCAATAGCAAAGCTATAAGTAGAGTCTGGGGAGGGCGGGATGTAGGCACACCGTACCTCTATCCAATGGGATAGAGAGGTGGCTTCCAGGGAGACCCTATGCTCAAAGAAACATATGTATGAGAGAAATATGAGGGCATGAAAGTTTAGTAGTAATATAATTGATAATAGCACGTCGTAAAATTAATAATACTAATACATGTATAGATAACAATATAGGGATATATGAAAAGAGAAAAACATAATGGTGTGTAACCAAAATAAGGTAAAGAAAAACCCCTAAGGTATTCATTTCTCCCTAACAATCCTTAACCTTAATTCTAAGTCTCCAAGAATTCCTATACTCAACCATGTCCTCAGAGAGGTTTAGGTCTAGCAAATCATGTCTAATCCTCTCCTCCCAAGTCGATTTAGGTCGGCCTCTACCATGTCCTCAGAGAGGTTTAGGTCTAGCAAATCATGTTTAATCCTCACCTCCCAAGTCAATTTAGGTCGGCCTCTACCCCTCCTTCCCTCAATAGTAATGTTTTCTACGGATCTAACAGGGTTCGTCGTCTGTCTTCTCTTCACATGTCCAAACCATCTCAATCTCAACTCTCCCATCTTGTCGGATATGTTAGCTACCCCTAATCTTTCCCGAAACACTGTTTCTTATTCGGTCTAACCTTGTGTGCCCACACATCCAGCGTAACATTCTCATTTCTGCTACCTCCATTTTCCGCCTCCATTTTCCGCTCTTGTGTCTTCTTGATGGCCCAACAATCGGTTCCATATAACATTGCAGGTCTAACTGCGACCCTATAAAATTTTCGATTTCCTAAAATTTATATCAAAATGTATATTAGAATAAACCCATCACAACACTACACTCGTTTTTATAGAACATTATATATTAAAAGAAAACTATAATATATTAACTAAAGCAAATCACTTGATGTAATAAGTAAAAATTTTGGTACAAACAGATCCATCCTTATTATATACAATTTAGAAGATGGCAAAACTTCCAAATATATATGTATGCGTGCAGTATCGAACATCAAGATTGTTACAAAGTGCTGCGGTCCGATTAAGAAAGCATACGAAGACTCTTGGAAGCTTCGGTGCATGGAATAGATGTTTGAATCATCTTTTGACACTTGCAGAATCCCACATTGAAACCGTCATTCTTGAAAACTTTATTGAAGCAATTAAGAGGTACATAAATATTATTGTCTAGTTTATCAAATATTCTTGACCATCTATAAGATTTGGTTGTTTTGTTTATGTTGTTAATAATTTAGTTGCCCCGATGCAAACTCTCGAGCTGCTCTTAAGCTTGTTTGTGATCTTTATGCCTTGAATCTCATATGGAACGATATTGGAACTTACCGTAACGTGGACTATGTTGCCCCTAACAAAGCCAAGGTTAATAACGTTTTGTTATTTATAATAATGTCATTTTATCTCATGTTTCTAAATGTGTGAATTAAACAAGCATTTTTTTTTTCTCCCTTATTTTGTGTAGGCGATTCATAAGCTGGCGGATTATTTAAGTTTTCAGGTGAAGAACATTGCTAAAGAACTTGTTGATGCTTTCGATTTACCTGATTACGTGATACGTGCACCGATAGGCAAACAGTCACCGGATGAAGCCTATGCAGAATATACTCAATATGTTGGCTTCTAAGTCGTATAACTCGGAAATAGAAGAATATGGGCAATATCTGAAATGATATTATAAGCATGCTGAATTTGTTATGTTCTTTTTAAATGATTCGACTGTTATTTTTGTGAAATTACGAAAATAACACAAGACTTTATGAAAATGATATATATGCTACACAGTTTGGTTACTAGGTTTGATGGTTCCACTGAGTTTCATACCATTGTTTGTTTCGAAAGGTTGTTTGGACCATGTCCAGTTAAGGCATCTTGCTTGTTTATATTAAGGTAGGCTGGTTACCGGTACGGTCGTGAAAACAGATGAAAGTTTGGGATTGAGTTTGAAAACATATCTCTAGATTATTGAACTCCTACCTAGAACTCTTTGTACACTTGCAAATATGAGAAATTAAACCTAAATCTAGCATATAATGTCAACTAATATTTACATCAACATTGTTATGATAAACTAGTGACCGCGTTGATAGGGCGGAATTCCGGTAGTCAACGATATTTCAAACGCCATCAAGCTTTCCGAACTGGAACCCGGAAACAGACGACAATCATCGTAGGCTCAGATACATGATCATCATAGCCGATATCAACAAAATCTCTCTCAATCTGCATTCATGTCTCCAAAATAACAGTAAAAAATTGAAAATAAACCTTTAAACGAACAAAAAAAGAATCATCATTGGCCTAGTGTAACACCCACCAAAATTTCATTTCGAAAGATCAAATTTTAAAAAGTTGAGGGGCCGAACTTGTAAATACCCAATATAAGTTAAATTAATATAAACATAAAATTTGATTGTCCCAAAATATAAAATAATATAATATTTTTGTTTATATTAAAACAGTCCTATAAAAATAGAAAATGATCTTTCGAAATTATGAGACATTTAACAAACATTAACATTTACTAAATGATTAACTTATTACAATAAAATAAAAATAAAAGAAAGAAAAAATAAAAATCTTCATTTAGAAACAAATGTGGCGTCTGCCACTTATATCATTATTATTGTTATTATTTATTATAATTATATTATCATTATTATATAAAAAGACTTTATAATTAAGAAATAACTTGAAGAGTCATTTATGCAATTGAGTGCCATCATTTATTTTAGACTAACACATGTCCCCATCATTTATATATTATATATACAGAGAGAGAAAAGAATTCAAATAAAAAATAAATGTTTTGTGAGAAGTGTGAGAAGAGCTTTAAAATAAAGCAAACCATCTAAATATGACACTATACAATATAAATATGAAACAATACAATTATTTAGAAACTACCAATCTTAACCACTAGATCATAAATCCAATGGCCTATATCTATTCTTATTCTTCTCACAAAAATATTGTTTTTTACAATAACCCTACCATATATATATATATGATCACAAATATTAAGTATGTACTATAAATGGGTAAATTGAGTGAGAGTTCAATAATCTAGAGAGAGAGAGAGAGAGAAATCAAAAGTTTAGAGTGATGATTGAAAGTGCTATAACGGTTATCACGGTAGTATGTGGTGGCACCCAAGACCGTCAGTGAGCGTGGCTTCACTCTTAACTGGTGTGACCATCATGTCTAGAATAACATGATGGTTCTGGTCAAGCATAAAAAGCTATAACCTCCGACTCACATTTAGCCGTTCAGTTCATGCAGGTCCGAAATAATAGACCGAGTAGAGTTGATCCATAATCTCAACTATATACTATGTGAGTACGTCCAACTCTCTTTTTATATAAGCCTTTTCAAATATTAGTCATACTTTCGAAAATGTTTGATCGACTTGGTTGCATATATTGCATGCAACATATAAAATTGTTAAGAAAAATATATAATTACACTCTTTTTGAATAATGAATAATTGAGTTATTTTAAAGAGTCTACAAAAGTGTTTTGAACAAACAATAACTTATATAAGTTAAACAAAACAAACTACACATATATAAATAGAAATCTAATGTGTACAAAAAGAATGATATAAATATAAGCACTGTATAGCTCGACTATGATTGTAGAAGATAAATATTTATATTCTAACAAAGAGGAATGAAAATTAAACATGGCTAGTATGAACTCATGTGGGCTTTTGTAATTTATATGACCTACAGGGAGAGCTAGTCGAGAAAATAAGTAAATAGCTAGTAAGGACCCGACGTGGGCATTGTCAGATGTAAGACCTACATGGAGACCTAGCTATATATAAATACGGCTAGTAAAGAACCGAGTTGTAGTCACAAAACGTAAAATAGTATCTTGGTGACCTAGCTATGTGCTAGAAAAGAACCAATGTTGTTTGTGACTACGGAAAACAATATCTTGGTGACCTTGTTCGTATCATAACACTAGACAACGGTTTAGTGGCATAAAGGTGATATTAAGATCTTGTGATGATCCAGATAAAATAAAAGTACACAGATTGAAAAATAAACATTAATGAATAGTAATTACGAGCGTTATGTCATTTACTACAAAATAAATGTTTATTCAAAAAG
This sequence comes from Bidens hawaiensis, assembly GCF_021521415.1. Classification (NCBI taxonomy): domain Eukaryota; kingdom Viridiplantae; phylum Streptophyta; class Magnoliopsida; order Asterales; family Asteraceae; genus Bidens; species Bidens hawaiensis. Next base: position 44,317 of record NW_027498247.1, on the reverse strand, counting down.
CAGTAATAAAGAATAGATGTGTAACTTACTTTAGCGTTGGATTTACTCATAAACACAGTTCTACAAATCAGAGTTTATTAAAACTTTCGCGTAAACGTTAACTTAAATCATTCATTACAAAACATTAAGTCATTTCTTTAAAACCATGATAATAAACATCATATTTAAAACACCATTACTTTCATCTTCAGATGCCAGCCGCTCAATCCGATGTGCCAACCTCATGCTAGCTCTTTAATCATATTCACCTGCGTGCATATTAAAAGTCAGCTACGCTGAGTGAGTTCTAGTTAATAAGGCGACATACAATACATACACATATCTTACACACATACATATCTTAACCTTGTATAAATATCCATAAGAGGAACGTCGCATAATATCTATAAAAGAACCATGGCTATTGCCCATGCTATACATATATTCCATAGATGGACGCTCTGCATAAATTCTCCATAGAAGGACGCTCTATATACTTCCATAGAAGGAACATCCTATATATTTCCATAGAAGGAACACTATGCTTTCCATTAAAGGAACACTATGCTTTCCATTAAAGGAACACTACGCTTTCCATTAAAGGAACACTATGCTTTCCATTGAAGGAACACTCAATGTGTATTATCCGTAGAAGGAACTATGTACATAATTTATTATTTAATATCCATATAAGGAGACAATCACTATACTTGGAAATACATGCAATATCCAAAGATCGTTCACGTACCGACAAGCAATCATCCTTACATTACATACAATATTCAAATCCATATTTATAACATGACAGTACGTGCAATATCCGAAGATCGTTCACGTACCGACACACCTCATCTTTACATTACACACAATATTCATATCTATTTTATTAATCTGACAGTACGTGTAATATCCGAAGATCGTTCACGTATCGACAAACCCTAATCTTTACGTTACACACAATATTCATATATATTTTATTAATCTGACAGTGCGTGCAATATCCGAAGATCGTTCACGTACTGACAAGCTTTCATTCTCATTCAAGACATATATAGATAACATATAAATCATATATAGCATACACTTACCAATTTAGGGTAAGTGTATTAACTATCACATCGAGTATGCACACAGCCCCGAAAACATAACCAGGAATGGGGCTAGAAACTCACCTGAACTCGGTTACGTTCAATGTTGATGGTTACTCATTCCGAGAGGTGTGTACGGCTAACTGTATAACAATTACACATAACGATTAACTATCACTACCCATATCACGTTTCTAGTATAACAATAGCCCACAACGAATGGGGGTCCGGGGGCAGCGCCCCTGGCAGCGGGGTTCTAGGGGCGGCAGCCCCTAGCGGGGTCCAAGGGGCAGAGCCCCTGGCTGGGGTTAAGTTTCTTAACACATTTTCCCTTAGGATTTTAAATTCTTATTCTAATTCGTTAACTCATTTTCTATAACGAATTAAGTCTGATTCGTTAACTAATTCGTTACTCTAGTTCGTTATCTTGTCATCATCAGGTTCGTCAATCTGATTCGCTATCTGAATATGACGTGATTTGTTGTTCTAGTTCGTTATATGAGCACCATCTGATTCGTTACCTTGACATCCGCTGATTCGCTAGCTGATTCGTTATTAGAATCTAACGAATGGATGAATAACGAATCAAGGGTTTATTCGTTATCAAGTCACATCAATTAAGGGCTCATTCGTCAGGAATGCGTAACGAATTACTATCCATAACGAACTATCAGCTGTTCTTATCCAGACTTTAACTCAGGGTCAAAGTCAAAATTGTCATGAACACGAAATGGTTAACAGTTACCATATATGCAATTAAACCCTCATTTCTTAACCAAATAACACGATTTTGGTACCATTGAACTCGCAATCCAAGCGCCTACAAACCCTAACCATCAAATCGGCCAAGCATTCACGTTTAATGGGTGCTATTTGGGCATATATAGGTACGACCCGTTTATCAATCGATTAACCCATCGAATCTTAACCAATTCTAGTGAGGTTTGTTGTTTTGGATTCGTTTAAAACATACTAAAACAGATCTATGATTTCCTAAACCAAACCGAACCTATATGAAAGATTTCTAAATATAAACGTACCTTAAACGAGTCGTTCTACGAACACGGTCAAGTTTGATGTTGTTTTAGCTTGTCACGACGATCTAGCACCAACTGAATCGGGTTTCCACCTTCGGATCTTGGCTCGGGATATTGGATAGTGTTTGTGTGTGTTTTTCAAGGTGTACGCTAAGGTGTAGATTTGGATAAAATGGAAAGGATTAGGGTTTAAGGGGTATTTATACTCTCTTAAGCCCCTGGACCTAAGGCCCATCTTTCCTTTTTGGTCCATAATTAATCCCATCTAAAAGCCTACTTATCCTATCATATTTTATTATTATTATTATTATTATTATTATTATTATTATTATTATTAACCGAACGAAAAATTTTGGGATGTTACACACTAGACAATGGTTTAGTGGCATAAAGGTGATATTAAGATCCTGTGATGATCCAGATAAAATAAAAGTACACAGATTGAAAAATAAACATTAATGAATAGTAATTACGAGCGTTATGTCATTTACTACAAAATAAATGTTTATTCAAAAAGCAGTAATAGAGAATAGATGTGTAACTATCTAAAAAAAATACAAGATTTGATCAGTAAAGATTCAAAAAATCAGAAATTTAATTGAGTAATATAATATTTTTGGACAATAAAATTTTGTCATAAAAATATATAAAAGAATAAGCCGGTCCTATCAAAAGTATATTTTTAAACAAGTAAATTTTTGTTGTCAAATGACGTATTCACCGGCATTAGCTGATGTACGTTTTCAAAAGTATTTTTTCAGGGATAAAACGAAGATAGAAAAATTAGTAAGGATAGATTGCCCAAAGGATGCTAACTCATAGGCAACGTTGGAACCTTGTGGCTATATTTTGTACTATGGGTGTGTGAGTGGGTGGGGATTGGGTGGTTTGGTCATTTAGTGGTGGAGAAGAAGGTGGTGTTTGTGGTGGGATTTGATATGTTTGAGCAATTGGTGATGGTGGGTGGGATGGTGTTTGTGGTGGAGTGCCAAAGGTGTGGTTGGTGGTGTTGGTATGATCTGTGACTCCCCCCTGAGGTTGTGCTACATCATCAAAGTTTGCATCACCTCCTTCTGCATTACCATCATCATTATCAGCATCATCATTATCATCTCCTGAATCATTATCCCCATCATCTCCTTCATCTGAATCATCATCCCCGTCATCTCCTTCATCTGAATCATCATCCCCATCATCTCCTAATCATCCTCACTCTCCTCTTCCTGTTGTTCCTCAGCTAAAATCTCATGCAAGTGAGGAATTTCAATATCATCAACCATCAGCCATGGTAAATTTTCGTACACTTCATCAGGATTGAATCTGCTTGTACTACTCAAAGTTGCAATCGTTTTGTATGTATCGGGATCTTGTAACACATGAGTGACTCCAGTAACACGCAATTCCTCCAACTCTTGATTGAAAATGATTTGTAAGAACCAGGGATAGGCTAAGAATTTATCTTTGTTTGACTTTTTCAGATTGCTCACAAGTCCTTCAAAGATCAATCTTGAAAAATTTAATGGATATCTGAACAGAACAGCAACAGTGGCATTTGCCAGATCCTGACTAATAAGAGTCCATGATCCTTTTCGAGGGCCAAAACCCTGAATGATGTGGTGTATTAAAAATCTATATATGTTGGGGAACATTCCCTTCTGGAATTGTCTGTCATGCACCGTCCCCTGATAACCCATCACCTGCCCGAATATCTTGAAAAGTTGGATAGTTTTTAAGTGAATCGAATCTGGATTATCGTCATTCAACTGCAAACATCTTCTAATAACCCCTTCGTCTATTCGAATCTCCAGATTTGCTACAGTGGCTTCAATCCTCCGCCCGTTGATATCATCAAAAAGTCTCGCCGATTGCCAAAAATTTAGTGAATGTTTTCGGTATATTATTAGGCACTCTGTCAATGCAAAATTAATGTTTGACAGTTGAAGCCATCTTATTATCACAACAACTTCTTCATTAGCCGGAGTGACTTGTAACAAGGGACACATGTTGTGTTTGTGCTCAAAGATATATCTTGGTTGGTTATCATCCGCCAAATCTGAAAACATACACAAAACATATTCAAAGTAGAAATTTGTCATAAAGTCCACAACTTTAAGTAATTTCAAGTTATAATTTTGAAGAAGATTAAGAGAAAATTTCATTAAGAGCCTGATCTTCGACAAGTTTATAACCTACACAAGAAACAGAAAATTTAGTAATCATGAATAATCAAAGCCCAATATCACCTAATCGTGGTCGAAAAACATTTAATTAAAGATTACTGAGTCGAATTGTGAGGGCTGATAAATTAGGGTTAGGATTATGATGAATACGATAAGTCGGTTTAGGTTTTTCAGAGAGCAATCAGTGGAAGGAGAGAGATAGAGAGGGAAAATAATGTTGAAAAACTTCTCTCATTCCGTCTTATATACCTTTTGAAAGTGAGTTTTAAATGCTTTTTGTCGTTTAGTGAGTTAATAGCTGTCATAAAACAAGCTTATCTATAAAGAAATTTTAACACTTAAAACCTTGCGCGATAAAGTTAACTTACCAAACCTTGCTTTGAAAAAGTTCATTTTAGTTTACAAGGCTTGCTTCGTACCTTCCACTATTACAAAGCTTGCTCGATTTAGTCAAGAACTATTAAAAGTGAATTTAAGTAAAATGAAGAAAGTTTACTCGAAATACAAGATCGCTTGAGAACTGAATCACAAGACAGATAATCAAGTATACATATCAAGTAGGCAACCTTTCTAGGAATCAATTAAGATATCCAAATGAATCTCAAACATACTTCCAATTACTAACCTTACCCGAATAACTCAACCTATCACAAACCTTACCCGAAAATAGTTAACAATCATTCAGTCAAGCATACTTTGATGCAAAGTATGCCCGAAAACCTTCAAGAATACAAAGTGTGCTAGAAGTGGATTCCTAACACAAAGTGTACTCGAAAAGTGAATTTGAAATTACCATTTATATTAAGGGAACACTTGAAAAACACAAGGTGTGCCCGGGAAACTAGGTTTTCCCGAAAACACTTGTAATTTCAAAGAATCATAATCACAAGTAACACATAGCTTGCTCGAAATGAGTTTAAGCATTAAGACAAACACCTAAGTGTGCTATAATGTCCACAATCACTAAAGCTTGCTAGAATATCACATCTAGTCACAAAGCTTGCTAGATTGACTTAAAACAACCTGTAAAACAGTTAAGTTTGCTAGAAGGTAGAGAAATCAACAAATCTTGCTAGTGAAAAGTGTAATCAATCATACCAACTAGTTTGCTAGATACAGATGAACTTTCAAATAAATCACTAAAGTATGCTCGAAAGTCCTAACTATATAAAAGCTTGCTAGTAAACTTCATATTCAAATATCAAGCTTGCTCGGAAAGTTAAACTTGGAAGTAGAATAGTGAACTCTACCCAAAAAGTGTTAAGTACTTCAAAGCATGCTCGAAATTCACAAACTTAGATAAAACATCTAAGTATACTCGGAAAGGTTGTAAAGCATCAAACCTTACCCGAAAATACATATCCAACCTTTTTGAAGGTAAAATGCAACACTTTTTAACTTAAACAAAATATCAGTTAAATTTATCAATAAAAATCATTGTTTAAGAGCAAATGGTGCATTTAGAGATCAAATTTCAGTTATGTTTCTTTTCAAACCATTTATTTCTTTTGATGAAAGATCTCAAGTATGGGATCATATAGACTAAGTATCTTTCTCAATACTTCATTCTCAGCATTATGATGACACTGTAGACAGGTTAACAGCAGGTCTAGACTTAGCATGAATTTCATTTCTTTGATGATATTATTAAGTTTCAATTATTTTGCGTGAAGTTAAATGGATAACACATATTGTTTTATGATGCTCCATATCTATTCTCAAGGCTTATTTGGCTTTCTCCAGATCACCCCAATTTGACTTTGACCCCCTGGATTTGGTTAAAAACTTTTAATGACAGAACTATTTTAAAGGTTAGATATTTCTTTTCAAATATAACAAACATATGTGAGGTTGAACTTTGGACTTACATGCCATGCAAGTCGTACTTACAGGTCCTTCATTCGGATGTTTAAAGGACTTATATGATTGCCTCCACCCATGTAGTTCTAGAATTAACCCTCATGTTTGTATTTCTTTATATAAAAATTTGTGAACACAAATAAACTTTTGTTTGACAAAATATTTAAAATAAGGTAGTTCACATTTGTTCATTGTCATTCTTTTGTAAATATTTCTTTTAGAAAACCAAATACCAACGGGCTTGTGTATGACTGAATAATCACTTTTCTGCCTATCATTTGGAAAGATTTATCTTTGAACATGCATAGACAAAAATGTAACTCCACATTAAGCTTAACAGTTTCTTTATGTTTATATCACCTTAGATTTTACACATCATGGGAAAGCAACCATATATGTTAATGACTGTACTAAGTGCCTTTTTAGCCTATTAAATCCATGATTGGCTAAGTAGTCAATGTACTATCATTTCCCAAAATAACACAGTTTAAAATTCAGACACCCCAATATCTCTTATTTGAATGGTAAATGGCTGTTTTGTTTGACTACAAGTGGTCAACAGGACCAAACATATATGTGAGTACATGTCCTTTCAAAACAGAGTTATTGACATAATTTTAAGTGAAAGAATAGAAAACAAATTACAATTGCCCCAAATGCTTTTCAGTTTTCCAGGTTAATGGCTATCCTTTCAATATGAAAATAGATGATAGGACCAAACATATACAAGTATATGCCTTTCCAACTTGAGCAAATGACATAATTTTTAGCAAAAGTAACTCTTTGAGACTTTTCATTGAAAATTTTCTTTTAAGCTTCTATAAAGCTTTGAACCGAATAGTATTATCATGTCTCTACACCATTAACAACTTGCTCTGTGCTATCAAAAATATTTTTGTTCAAAAGTTTTTCTTTGCAATTTCTATTTAGTATAACATTTTGACATGAAAACACATTTTGACACAAAAACAAGCATAACATAATCATATCATGATCATCAATGACATTATTAAAACAAGCAGAATGCATAGTCTAATTTATCCTAACAACATCAACAAATCAGATTACTCACATATTCAAACATTCAATCATGACATCAGACAAGCATATATCAATTAATTTAAAAACTACTTATCATGACATCCAAACAGTTAACTGATAAGCAGACATAAGCATCAAAGACACCTAATTTGCACAGATAATCACTTAAGCACATATAAGTTAACATCAAAAAGCATCACAATCAAACACACATACATAACATTTACTAAGACTTTGAAACTTTGAAAAGATATTCAGTTTGCACAATCAAGCATACAACATCAATCAGACTACATTAGAGTTGATCATGCCCAGGGCTTTCAGAAGAAAGTTGAACCTGGTTCTATTAAGTGGTTTGGTGAATAGGTCAGCCAAATTATCACTTGTATCAAATCTTTTTACTTCAATTAAACCTTTTTCACTACAATCCTTTATGAAGTGATGTCGGATTTCAATGTGCTTAGTCTTGCAATATTGCACAAGATTTTTAACAATGAAATATGCAGCAGTATTATCAATAAAAATATGGGTGTTCAGAAAATTCAAACCATAGTCCATCATCTGATTCTGAATCCATAGGACTTGTGCACAACAGGCATATGCAGCAATGTATTCAGCTTCTGCAGTTGAGATTGACACAGTGGTATGCTTCTTGCATTGCCATGACACCAATCTGTCACCCGAAAATTGACATCCTCCTGAAGTGGACTTCCTGCTCATATTACATCCATCATAATCACTATCTATGTAGTCAATCAGATCAAATGACTGGCTCTTTGGATACCAAATCCCCAAATCAGGTCTGCTCTTCAAATATCTAAAGATTCTCTTGACTGCATTCATGTGAGAAACCTTTGGACTTGACTGGAATCTTGCACAGACACACACAACAAACATGATATCTGGTCTTAAAGCAGTAAGATACATCATAGACCCAATTTTTGCTCTGTAATCATGTTCATCCACTGGCTCCCCCTTTTCATTAGCTACCATCTTCTCTTTTGTATCCATAGGAGTTGAAGCAGTCTTCAAATCATTGCATTTGAACTTGTCTAAGATGTCCTGCACATACTTAGACTGGTAGGTGAACATCCCATCAGCTTTCAGTTGAACTTGCAATCCAAGAAAGAAGTTAATTTCTCCCATTGAACTCATGCTGTATTTGGACTTCATCACCTCTTCAAACTCCATACACATCTGTTCATTGGTTGACCCAAAAATAATGTCATCCACATTGACTTGCAGCAACAACAAATCTCTTCCTTTCTTCTTGTTAAAGAGGGTCTTGTCAATGGCTCCCCTTTGGAAACCATGTTCAAGCAAATGATTTGACAACTCATCATACCAAGCTCTTGGAGCTTTTTGCAATCCATACAAGGCTTTGTTTAACTTATATACCCTGTTAGGATACACTGGGTCCTAAAAACCTGGTGGTTGAGTTACATACACCTCTTCTTCAATATTTCCATTTAGGAATGCAGATTTTACATCAAGTTGGAATACCCTAATATTCTTTGAGGCAACATTAGGTAAAAAGATTCTTATGGATTCAAGTCTTGCAACAGGGGCAAAGAATTCCTCAAAATCAATCCCTTCTTCTTGGAGACATCCAAGTGCAACAAGTCTGGCTTTATTCTTGATTACAATACCCCTCTCATCTCTCTTATTTCGGAAACCCATTTAGTTTCAATTTCATATATGTTTCTTGGCTTGTCCACAAGCTCCCAAACATGTAGATCTCTGAACTGTGCCAACTCCTCTTGCATTGCTTCTACCCAGCTGTTGTCCTTTAGAGCTTGAACAATATTCTTTGGTTCTATCTGGGATAGAAAGCAGGAGTACAAACAGATGTTTGCAGATTCAGAATGACTTCTTGTAACTCTTTCATGTATATCTACAATGATGTTTTCAGAAGGATGATTCTTTTCAACATAAGGGGTTTGAACTATCACATCTGCAGACACAGTAGTGTCAAGATTTGATTCATTGAGAACTGGTTCTTCAATGATCAAATCAGTTGTTTCAATATCAGCTTCAGGTGCTTCCTCATTGTTCCGCCTTGAGGTGGATGCACCATTGTTTCCCAAATTCAATCTTTCAAATAAATCTTGAAACCTTGCTGTTGAAACTATCTCCTCTTCACTTGATTGGTTGCTTGGGTCTCCCTCATTTTGAACTTGATCATTTTGCACTTCTTGATTGTCTTGATTATTATCTGCATGATCTTGTTCTGGACTTTGATTGTTCTCTTAATCATTGTCTTGAACTTATTCAAAATTTGCACTTGAGGGATCCTTTATAAATGGATATTCAGTTTCTTTATTTGCAACCTTCTTCCACAGCTTTTCCGAGTCCAATGTTTTCTTACTTTTCTCTTCAATCACACTGGTCTTGTAGAATGAATCATCAAAGTCTTTAGGATAGATCTAGAATGACTTGATCAATTTTTCAAGATCAAACAGCCACGCTGCTCCATCAACTGTGTTGAACTGATTTTCATTAAAGATAATGTCAAATGATTCAATCACAACTAAATGATCTTTCACATACACCCTGCAGGCTTTTGAGTGTGTAGAGTAGCCAACAAAGAAGCAACCCAAGGATTTAGCTTGAAACTTGTTTAAATAGTCCTTGGTGTTCAAGAGTGAACAGTTGCATCCAAAGGACTTGAGAAACTTGATGTAGGGTTTTTTATTAAATAAAATTTCATAAGGGGTCTTGTTGTGCCCTTTGTTGATAAGTACCCTGTTCTGAACATAGCAGGCTGTGTTAATGGCTTCTGCCCAAAAAGTGGCAGGTAGAAAAGCATCAGCCAACATGGTTCTTGCGGCCTCAATGAGTGTCCTGTTTCTTCTCTCAGCAACACCATTCTGTTCAGGATTCTAGGAGCTGTGAATTGTTGAAGTATTCCGTTTTCTGCACAAAATTCTTCAATGACACCATTTTGAACTCAGTACCATTATCACTTCTCATCACTTTAACCCTTTTATCCAGCTGATTTTCAATTCTTGTTACACAACTCTTAATCAACTCTGCAGTCTCATGCTTTGTAGTCAAGAAATAAACCCAAGTGTATCTTGAATAATCATCAATTATCACTAGACAATATCTTTTCTTTCCTATGCTTGGGACACTCACAGGACCAAAAAGATCCATGTGAAGCATCTCATGCACTTGATCAATTGAGTTGATGAGTTTTGTCTTATGAGAAGACTTGTGCTGCTTGCCCTTTTGGATTGAAATACAGTTATCATCCAATCTGAACTCTCTTGTAGGTAAGCTAATTACATGCTCACCCTTCACAAGTTTGTTCATGTTCTTCAGATTCACATGACACAATTTCCTATGCCACAATTTTGACTCATTTTCAGTGGCTTTGGAAACAAAACATGTACCACCCCTTGAAATAGCTTCTTTCATGTTAAGCTCATATAAGTTGCCATTCCTTGGGGCCATCATCATGATCTTATCAGGTGGGATCACAAATTCAGGCCTTAAAATGAAACAATGTGAGTCATCAAAACCAACTTTCCCTTATCACACATCTGTGATATGCTCAACAGGTTATATTGTAGACCTTCAACATAAAACACATTGTCAAATGAGACTTTACCATTTGTCAAAATTCCCTTTTCAACTATGTTTCCTCCATTCTCATCACTGCCAAATGCCACCGGACCTTCAAACTTCTCTTCATAGTTAACAAGTGACCTCTTGTCATATGTCATATGCCTAGAACATCCACTATCCATGTACCATACTTCATTTAGTGGAGTGGACTGTTCCTACACAAATTAGAGAAGTTGATTAGTTGAGTGATGAAGTGCAAGCTATTTCAACTTGCAAATCATCAGATTTATTTTTAGTTAGCAGCATTGGGTGTGAGTGTTATGGGTTCAGGATCTTCATGAGTCAACTCAAGATTATCTGAATTATTAGTTTCATAACCACATTCTCTTGGAGTTTTCACAAATGATGTTGGGCATGGGCAATCTCAAACACAGTGACACACTCTTGGACTGCATAGTCAATTGGTCTTGGATAAACTTTCACTTCAGTATTCTTCTCCTCCTTAAATTCAACCTTAGGTTTTCAAATAAATCCTTGAGGTTCATAACCATGTTTCAATAGAAACTTTTCTTCACTAGTTAGTTCAGTTGATTTCTTTCTAGAAAAGACACATTTGATTCTTGTCTTTTCACTGCTTGGTGATCCTTGAGAATCATCAGACTTGACTGATTTTGTGTCTTGTTTGGGGATAATTCTCAAGGGCTTAAAATTCTTCTTGACAACCTTTTCAGATTTCTTAGGAGATCTGCTCCTCCTGACTGGTTCAGCCACATGTTTCTTTGTTTTCACATCAGCCTTCTTTTCCTTCTTAGTCTCTACTGCAGCTTTCAAAACATCTTCACTCATGGTCTCTTTTCCACATACCTTTCCTTTTCCCAAGTATTCATCATATTCTGTTTATAAATCACAAATTCTTGTCCAAAATTTGTCTCATTGGGAACATGAAAAGGCTTAAAGTTGAATCTTTCATTGTAGGAATCAGTGTGGTGACCATATTCATCACATTTCTTGCACCAAACTTTTCCCTTGTATTTTTCATGATCACTTCCCTTTTTGAACCTCTCACTTGGTCTAGGTGGTTTGACACCAAGTGTCTTATGAGTCTTCAGACCATCAAAGTCAATTGAGAAAGGAACAAACTCCTCAATCTTGATATCTTGTCTTTCAATCTTGCTTTTAACAAAAATAATTTTCTTCATATTCAAAGGTTCTTCATCTAGGCTTCCCTTATGCCTTGACTGCCTCTTTTCATATTCTTTCATAGTCAACTTCCCCAATATCAAACACCTCATGACCAGAGAAAACAGGGTAAACTGGGATAAAGTTTTCAACATCAACTGTTTCATTTACCCTTTTCTTGTTGTTTTTACTTATCCTATCCAATACAGCCTTGCTTGGTGGCTTTACTGCATTGTAGCTCACCTTTTTCTTCTCACATATGTCAAAAGACACATGTTCTCTCTTCATTCTTACAATTTGTTTCTTCATCTTTGGTGTTATTGGTGGTAACAATGGAAGTTTGTCTATTGATTCTGGTTTCTTCACTCTTCTGCCTCTTTCAGCAGCCTTAATTTCTTCATCTGTGATCTGATCACTCAAATCACTTAAGTCATCTTCATTCGGATCATCAGAATTAAATTCATCTTCAGAGACTTGTATTCCTATTGACTTGTCCTCTCTTACTTCTTCCTTATCTACAAATTCTCCTTCTTCACTCACCTCAACATTTTTGTAAAGATCAACAAATTCCTTTTTATCTTGAAAGACATATCTGAATTGTTGTAGATATGCATCCCTCTTTTCTTTGTCAACTTTGGGCACAAAGTTGTTGTTGAATGGTGGTGGAACTGATTTGTACTTGTCTTCCTCTTTTACTTGGTTTAAGATACCACAAATGTTTCCTGTGGAGACCAAGTTTTTCAAAAATTCATTTTCAACTTTCAATTTGGTATTCTGCACCTTCTCTTTAACAATCATTTTCTTCAATCCATCTATCTCAGTGATGTATCTCTTTTGAGCTCTATAGCTACTCATAAAATCATCTTCCAAACTTTTAATTTTCTCTTCATTAATCAGATCACTTGCCTCATACCCATTAATGATACTTCGTTTCCTGAAACACTCACCCTCTAGCTTGCCTACTTTTAAAGTTAAAGTATTGATAGTTTCATGTAAATCAACTGTTGGAGTAGAGTGTACATGAGATGATGTTCCAACCTCATTTTCAGCAATTGCCATGAATGCAACATTTGCTCTTAAGATGTCCTCTTCATGGTTGCTCCAATCAAAATCACCATCTTGCTGTGCAGCCAAAGCTACATTCCCTTGATTTATTGGTGGATTTTGGTTGGTTCTGTTTGAGTTGGTTGGAGCAGTTTGAAGGTTTGTATTGTTTCTTTGAAAATTTTAATTCTGGGGCACAACTTGTTGATTGTTCATTGGAGGCTGTTAGATGTTGTTGAAGTTGGGATTATAGTGGTTGGAGTTATTGGGATTGTTGTTGTTGAATCTTGGATGATTTTGTTTGTATTGCTGCTGATTTCTAGGCTGTTGATTCTGGTACTGATTCATCTGAAAGTTTCTTGGCAGATTGCATTCTCTTACAAAATGTCCAGGCTGTTGGCAATTGTAGTAAATTGCCTTTGACTTGTTAAGCCCAATCCTTTCATTAGGACCAAACACCAGAGACCTCCCAATTCTATTGTAAAACCTTTTACTTCTCAAGGCTAACATGACAGCTCGCCATTTCAAATCCATATCCTCCAAATCATCCGCATCAATCTGCTCTAAGTCATCCTGGATGACACTAGTATGAATCAAGTTCTTTGCCATAAAAGCATTGTATGATTCTGTGAACATTGAAAACAAAGCTTGTGTTTCACTTCCTTGACCATTGCTTCCACCAGCATAAGGTGTGTGTCCATTTGCCATAGAGGCTGAGTCATTGTCTTCTAAGAGTTGGACATTGAACCTTGACTGGTTCCCTTGGTGACTTGTGTTGCCACCAATAAAAGCTTTAGGTGTATCAATACCTTGTTCAATTGGTTCCTCTATGATGGGAATCTGCTATGGGTTTTTGGTTGACAAGTTTCCCATAGGTGCAATGAGAGCATTGGACACCTGGAAACAGGGCTTTTCTTCTTTGATCATTTCATTCTCAATCATCTCTATTTCAGCAGCTTGAAGAAAGCAGATTACATCATCCAACTTAAGTGTTTCAAAGTTGGGCTTTTGCAGGATGAATTTGCTAGCTGTGTACTATTTTTTGGGCATAGAGTTCAGCAACTTTGTGGTCAGATCAAACTCGGTAATCACATAGTCAGTTGTTCTCAGGTCATTCACAATTGTCAGAAATCTCTCTAGGATTGACTTTAATCTTTCTCCATCCTTGTACTTGAATCTTTCTAGCTGTTGACTGAGTCTATGTTTCTTGATATTTTTCAGCTCGGAGTTACCTTCATACATCTCAAGGATTGCATCATACATAGCCTTAGCTGTAGTGTGATGTGCAACCTTGGTTAAGATCTCCCAAGACAGTCCTAGCTTGATCATAGCTAAGGCCCTGTCGTCCACTTTCCTCATCCTTTCACGCACAGTAGTAGTAGCATTTGCACCATCAGTATCTTGAGGACCATTCTTAATCGAATTCCACATGTCTACATCGTTATAGCACACAGTAGCCTCGAACAATACCTTCCATTTGGTGAAATTCTCCTTTCCATACAGTCTAGGTATCTTGTTAGTAGAGACCTCTTGCTCTTCAAAACCAGACATTTTGGTATTTGAAAAGTAGAAAACAGAGAATAGCTAAAAATCAAGTTTTGAAAATAATCAGATCTGAAAATGAAATCTTAAGATCTGATGTATCTGGTTCGATTGGAGCAAGATTGAGCAATAAAGATGCAAACTTTAATAAAAAATAATGAAAAGAAAGCACCGGTAATTTGTAGATCTGGATGGAAATGAAGAACAGAGCAGCCGACGTCACTCTTCAATCAAACAGTGTTCTACTTACGTCATTGTTCTTCTGCAGATCTTCAATCAGCAACAAATTCTCTACCCGAATAGTAGCAACAAGCTCTGATACCACTTTTCGGTCCCGAATAATCACACACACTCAATAACTATGTCATAACTCACACAATAAATGTGTCGACAAGAGAGTTAATGACGGTTGCTATTTTAGGTAAGAAAACTGTTTGTTAACGGCGGAATCAGAAACAAACAGAGTAGTTGCTAAAGGATTAATGGATGTAACAGACAAAAACAATCACTCAAATGATTTCCATTTATATAAACGATTGATACAAACGTTAATCGATTAGGGTTTCTTGTTTGGAAAGTTTATCCGTACAATTCTATGACAACCGTCACACTTAATCAGGAAATATTCCTTTTAGGTCAGAGAAAGTGTAATGTCCACTATCAAAATCCATAAGAGGCGTGCCCTAAGATATTCTATTTATAGGCATGCCACCTACTGACAGCTGTCATACCTTCACCCTAATAATTAGTATATAATCAAATTACATTTTCAAAACTATACTAAGTGTAAAAACAGGTCTTCCGGGTAGACTTTGTATTACTTGTCTTCTCCGAGTAGGCATCTTGCCTTTCTTCTACGAGTAGCCCTGGTAACCTTGAAGTGTGCTCGGGAACAGTTCTCCTGGTAGACTTTACTTAAGAGTATTCTCCAAAGAGAATACTCACTTTGGAGAATACTCACTTAGAAGACTTCAATCTTCTTGATCATATCAAACTTTTCCTGACATGATCTTACGAGCAACCTTGTTCTTCAATGATCCTTTCAACTCCTTGCTAGTGAATAACTTATTAGAAAAGTAAAGTGTGCTGGTAACACTGTAGCCTACTTGGAGTTGAACCCTGCCCGACAAAAGTCTTTGAGATATTTCATTATACTTTCATAAAGCCTGCTCGGACCACTGTTTATTGATGAATACCTTGCCCGATCTTCCATTTACTTGGCATCATGAGCTTGGTCTGCCAAGAGCTTACTCGGAAGCAAACCTTGCTTGGATATGAAGAACACTCTTGCTAGACATAGTGAACCCTGCTCGGATTAACACTAAAGAAGAATTCTAGAAGATAACCTTGCCCGATGGACAAAATACCTTGCCAGGGTAAGTAAACCTTGCCCGGGAGTCCAAGTGTGCTCAGATTCCATACTTAGCGATTTCTGAGAAGGTTTAGAAGATTCCAATCTTCCTTATAATTATTTTAGGTCAAATCTTTGACTCAACAGAATATGTGGTCTAGAATGAGTTTTCCAGGGTTTTCACAACTCAACTTGGTTTTCGTTATAACCCAACTATATATATATATATATATATAGGAAAGTTAAAATAAAAAGAAAAGGTTTTGTAAAAAGTGTAGGAAGAAGCATGGTGATGACATGTGGCAATAACACACCATGTTAACCAAGGGTAGATCTGTCTAGCATGTTTTTCTTAATTTAGGCAGTTATTGATATCCTATTTCAATGCAATCCATTATATTTCATTATCTCCAAGTCTCTAACAAAAATTATGGTCCATGTATTCCATTATTTTCAAGTTTTTTGAATTCATTATCCGAGCCAATAATTCTTCAATATTTTACCATGTCAAACCACGTAGCAAATAATGATTACGGTTAGGGCTGACTACATTTGATGTGTTATAGTAATATCATACTTCTTTTCAAATTAACTGATGTGTCGTAAGCCATAATATTAAACTGGCGTGTTATAGTTCGTATTAGTTAACTGGTGTGTTATAACATTAAACTAGTGCTGACTACATTTGATATCAGCTCTTTTTTTATTTTAAAACCCAACAGTTTTTTTCCACGATTACTATCAATTATAACAGTGGTCATTGAAAATACAACCCCATATTCATACTAATATTCTACAAACCATCCACCTAACATATTCATTTTGTTTTAATTTATTAATTACTAGCATGTGAATGCGTTATATAGAACAACGCCAAACCATAAAACATGCCAAAAGAAAACAATCCATGCCAAAAATAGCTAGTTTTAGATTTCAAAAACACAAAACACACTCGTAAAACCATATTTCCATACTCAACTTCTGGCCCCAAACACTCTATTATTCTTCCAAATGCAGTCCAATGTAACCTTGTATTTTTCATCCATCTCTATTTCATCATATTTCTTCATATGTTGCAAAACATCATCTTTTAACATGTTCATGTCACTTAGCAGTTTCTTTGTCAAATACTCCCTCCTAAGATTGGAGATTTCTTGATGTTGGTTTTTTTTACCAAGCATACTCCTTGTGAGTGACATTTTGCTCAACTTCATTAACTAATATGACGTAAATCATATAAATTAAGTAGTTTTATATACATCTGAGTAAAAACAATAAAACACACTTACATCAACTCCTTATAACAGAAACTCCTGCATCTAATCACTAACCCCAGTTGAGTTTAGTTTCGGGGGTTATCATATATCAACTATAATAATTACTAAAATAACACACCTTGCAACTTAATCTTCATCCTCGGAACCTTCTCAGACTGTGTTTCCTCCATCGCTTAAAAAACAATAATTTGTAAGACAATTGAAGGATTAAATAACACTCCTACAGTCCTACTTCCACAATTGACGCTGAAATCAAAAATCGAAAATCAATACATAAACCCATTGATGATTTGGATATCTCTGGAACCTTAATTTGAGGGATAGAATATTTTTATCGATTTAATTATTGAAGAAAAGATCTGGTGTATTTTGGATTCAACCTAAATCAAGGCTAAAATTTAGGATGTGATGGTTACTAATTTGAAACTGATTATACGTTTGTTGTATGTTAAAAAAACACATTGGACTACTTTGCCCATGAAGGCTTAAAAAACAAGATGTAAAATAAGACACACTCCACTCTTAAATAACTTTCAATCTTGACCTTTAATTCATAGATCTAAGGGTTCGTATTCCTTCTTACACTTCTTAGACACTATGATTTTTTTACAGTAACCTCACCCTATATATATATATTTATATATATATATATAGGGAAATGTTAAAGTAAAAAATCAATCTAGTTGCGAAAACCCTGGAAACTCTATACTAGCCATTGATCTTGATGAATGAATGGTTGAGATTGAATAATTAAAATAAATAGTATTATCATATTAAAAAAAAAGATTAAAAATGTACAAAAGGGCAACATTGTAATTTTGTATATTCCGTTTTATATCATTTCATGTTTCCTTTTCCTTCATCTCAAATCTCAGTACTCTCTCTTTCTCTTTTCATTACTCTCTGTCTCTCTTCCTTCTTCTTTCATTTACATAACAAACAAGAACTTAAATATGGTTATGAAGTTAATCAAAACCACGATCCAAAGCATATCGAAGCCAAGATCCAAAACCCATATCCACAGCCACCGTCGTTGCCGGAAGTCGCAAGCCACCGTCGTTGCCGAAAGTCACACGACGGATACACGGCCACCGTCGTTGCCGGAAGTCGCAAGCCAATCGTTTACCACTTGATCTGATTATTTTCCTCTACAAAAGGTTCAGATTTGGACATTTTATATTGACAAAGTTCTTAACAAGAATTCATGGATGAAAGCCGTTAGGATCTCGTTGTTTTTAGTTTTTTTCTATTTTACGGTACTATGTGGACAAATTTAGATCTGGTCGTTTTAATACTTTAGTTTTTGTAAGATATTCTTGAAAATTTTGTTTAGATTTGGATATTATTTTACATCTTTAGAAATTTGTTATTTTAGTGTAGAAAAAGAGCTTCATTTTTCTTTTTATCGTTGGCCCGTAAAAAGATTCAAACTTTTCTTTGGTTTTTGTTGCGATTCTTAAACAAATCTTGAATTTTGTACTATATCTTCAACTTATTTGTACGGGAAAAAAATACGGCAAGGCTGGGTGGTCTTCAGAGTTTATTTTTTTAAACGTATGTTACTATTTTCAAAGAAACGTATATTTTTAACATGCAAAAACGTTTGTTTTTAACAACGTATGTTTTTTAAACATACGTTACGTTTGTCTTCATATTTTTAAATATGCAAAAACGTATGGTTTTTTTGGTACCGAAATGTTATTATCCAAGTTTTCTATCTATCTAATTCACCAATATTACTAATAAATAAATTTTAAATCCTATTGATGTGTGTCTAAATGATGTTTCTTTCTACGGAACTCACAACTAAGCTTTAAATTTATAAAACCGATTTTCCAAATAAAACTACACACAACCGGTAATTGTACCGATCGTAAGTACTATAGAACTAAGGAAGTCCGAGTATCGAACATGAGGGCACGTGAAAACGTCTATGATCACTAACCCTAGACAAGTCCTTCCTAAGAATAATATTTTTTAAATTGATTTTTAATAACTAAACTACTTGACCTAATTTACTTTAAGTAAATTTAAAGACTTAACTTAACAAGACTTAACGAAACTTAGAGACTTAACTGCAATCGGAGAAAACGACTACCTAGGTAAGAATCATATTGAAAGTATAACAAGCTAATGGATTGAATAATCTCATGATACCGGTATCTAAGGATGACACAACTAAGGTTCGCTCAAGAAAGCTAGATCACCTCTCGATCTCACTAACAAACCCTAACTTACAGTTAGTTGATTTTAAGAACAAACCGGAAAACGAATTGCTAAAGTGTTCTAATGTCGACTCTCCTCTCGGTCTCACCGACACACGACCCTAATGGAAATGAATACTACGCAACCAAGGATAGAGGAATAATTTGGTTTAACTTAAACTAGATCAACTAATCTCTCACAAACCCAAACCTGACAAGAACCAAACCCGCTCTCGCGTGATCCTAATCCTGACAAGTAAAAGCTATGAGACGACCATACTTTCTATCACCTCTCGGTCTCTAAGAAGGTGCCTACACACTGAATCTAATCCATTAACACCCCCACTAAAGCCCTACGGTTGTACTTCCCGCAAACAATCTCTAAACGCAAAGTAAAGAGTTAAACAAGCAATAATCAATTAAAACTAATTCAATCAATCAAAGCAAGAGGTATATGAGTATAATTAACAAAATCAAGCCAATAAACACAACCTAATTCAATATTAAACCAAACTTTCATAAACAAATCAAGTTATGATGAGTAAACAATCCATATTACTTACTAAAACCTAACAATATTCATCAAACCTAGGTAGGACAAATAAGTTTAGCCTATCATGATTTTTGGACGAGAGGTATATCTTATTAGGAACACCATATTAATCATCATAAAAATCATATTAATAATTCAACAATCTATCAAGATCAATAATACCTCAATCTCTAACTTAATTGCAAAACGATCAAACTTTAAAGATCGAATCGTAAGAGTTATGAAACATAAAACAAACCAAAGTATATATCGTTGAAAGATAATGCTTATGGATGTCCTTGGCTGTGTAAAACACTTAGAAACCTTCTAAACTTTGCTGCAACAGTTCTTTTATTCCTTGTTCCTTGCTGCGATCGGAATCCAAAACCAAAAGATTTATATTTTGTTTTCTTTTTACTGCTTCACTTCGTCACACATGAGAGGAGAATTTAGTTTTCTATTAACTTCTTTGTGTTCCCTAGCTGCTGCCCACGGGAGTTTAATCCTAGCCACAAGTTCAAAACTCCCTTGTCGTTAAACCCAACAAATCAAGCCCTAGCCGACCACTTTACAAACAACAAACCTTTCTTTTTTTTCTTATTATGTCCGATCGCCAAGCAAGTACCAGCTAGGGTTAGGTTTTTTTTTCTTTTATGATATATTAATATATGGCATGCAAGGCTTTCTCTAGCGGGCTTGGGTCGGGCCTTGAGTTTGGTCTTGTTAACTTGATCATAAAGCCTCTTATGTCTTCAAAAACCCGAACCTTTTCTCCTTTAAAACTCGTAACCTACACAAAGTATTAAGCTTTGTAAGATCATATAAAAACAAGCCATAACTATTATTTATTATACGATTAAGCACATAAAACGTGATAAAAAGGTACGGAAAGTAAGTGTGTTTTACAACACATCAAACATCCCCACACTTAAGACTTTTTCGTCCTTGAAAAAGAAATCTACACAGGATCATAACCAAGTGAAAAACAACAAACTCCTAGATTATTTAATGTTAATAAAGCATAAGAAACAGCTCGACATATTGACTGGGATTGCCGGTATTGTTTCGTGATGAAAGGTTGCTGACACGCTGGCAACGATCACAACTCCTAACAAACGCATGTGCATCCTTAAAAATCGAAGGCCAATAAAAGCCAGAATCAAACACCTTCTTAGCCGTCGAACTCGCACCGTGGTGACCTCCTAGCAGTCCTAAATGACAATGGCTCAGAATTTGCCATCCCTCCTTAGCATCTACGCACCTCCTAATAAGCTGATCAACACCGATACGGAAAAGATACGGGTCGTCCCATAGGTAAAACTTAACATCAGCAAAGAATTTCTTCTTTTGCTGGTTAGGCATCTTCGGGAGGTACCCGTCAGCAAGATAGTTCGCGAAGCCAGCGAACCAAGGAAAACCCTCCTCCTGTGCCGTAACAAACATGAGACTCTTTGCCGGAAAACGATCGTCGATCATGACCCCCGAATCTCCTAACTCAGCTCCCACAAGACGCGAAAGATGATCGAATGCCACATTCTCGGCCCCCTTTTTATCACGAATCTCAATATCAACGGAACCAACGGATAAGACGAGGCTTAGCATCCTTCTTGCTAAAGAGATATTGAATAGCAGCATGGTCCGTGTACACAATCGTCTTGGACAAAACTAGATAAGACCTAAACTTATCGAATGCAAATACCATAGCTAAAAGCTCTTTCTCGGTGGTGGTATAGCTCTCATGTGCACCATTTAAGGTCTGGCTAGCGTAGTAAATCGGATGGAAGTGTTTATCATTCCGTTGTCCAAGAAACGCTCCAACTGCGAAGTTGCTCGCGTCACACATCAACTCGAATGGTAACGACCAGTGGGGAAGAACCATGATCGGAGCGTTAAAGAGTTTGTCATTTAATAGATCAAACGCCTCGATACACTACTCAGAAAAGAGGAATGGAGCATCCTTCTCCAGAAGTTTGGTCACGGGTCTCGCGATTTTAGAAAAATCTTTGATGAACCGGCGGTAGAACCAGCGTGACCTAGAATACTCCGAATGGATCTCACATAAATGGGCGGTGGAAGATTAGAAATGGTCTCGACCTTCGGTCGGTCAACCTCTATCCCCGCACTCAAAATCCGATGCCCCAGAACAATGCCCTCGCGAACCATGAAATGACACTTCTCCCAGTTAAGGACTAGGTTGGTGTCAACACAGCGGGACATCATCCTCTCGAAATTAGACAAACAATGATCGAAGGAACTCCCAAAACAGAAAAATCGTCCATGAACACCTCCACGGAGTCCTCGATCATATCATGGAAAATGGCCACCATACACCTCTGGAATGTGGCATGAGCGTTATACAGTCTGAACGGCATACGTTTATAGGCAAGCGTTTCGTAAAGGCAAGTAAACGTGGATTTCTCTGGGTCATCGGGAGCTATCGGAACCTGGAAATACCCAGAGAATCCATCTAAGAAGCAGTAGTACTGCTAACCCTGCTAAACTCTCCAACGTCTAATGAATGAAAGGTAAAGGAAAGTGGTCTTTCCTGGTGCCATCATTCAGTCTGCGATAGTCGATGTAGACTCTCCATCCAGTCACAGTCCTTGTAGGAATGAGCTCGTTCCTCTCATTGGTGACGACAGTCATGCCACCCTTTTTAGGAACCACTTGAACTGGACTTACCCAAGCACTATCAGAAATGGGGAAAATGATCCCCGCATCAAGGAGTTTAATGATCTCCTTCTTCACAACCTCTTGCATTTTCGGATTAAGCCGCCGTTGTGGCTGAACGACAGTTTTGAAATTATCCTCCATAAGGATTTTTTGAGTGCAAAACGAAGGGTTGATACCCTCAATGTCGATAATCTTCCATGCAATCGCCTCTTTGTGCTCTCGTAGCACCCTCAACAACTTCTCCTTCCCGACCACCATCAGAAAAGATGCAATGATAAACGACAGCTTCCCCTCTACATCTAAAAACGCATACTCAATATGGGCCGGCAAATCCTTAAGTTCTAAGGAAGAAGGAGGATTCTCGACCAAAGGTCGATCCATAGGATAGTCTCGTACGATCTCAGCAGACACGCCAAATTTAAGGCCCTGTGACTCGGTGTCGTCATCCAAGGACTAATCGGTCATGGCAACCATTTCAATCTCCGGAATCTCACTATCAAGAATCTGGGTGTCGGAGGCAGATCTGCAGCAGATCTCGCTGAGAAACTCCCCCAAATGTTCCATGATGGTATCAATGAAGTATAAGGAGTCATCAGCATGCTTGGGGTGTTTAAGTGACTGTTGAACGTCATAGGTGACGTTCTCATCCCTAACTCTTAAAATCAACTTACCCTCGCAGACGTTGATCAACGCCTGTGCAGTGGCAAGGAATGGTCGGCCTAAGATAATTGGGACACTATCATCATTATTCATGTCCAGGATGACAAAATCCACTGGGAAGATGAACTTATCGACACGAACAAGAATGTTCTCGACCACCCCTCGGGGGTATTTCATAGAACGATCAGCAATCTGGATACTCATCCAGGTAGGACGTGGTTCGCCTAGACCCAACTTGCGATTCACGGAACAAGACATGAGGTTAATACTGGCATAAACCACCGTATCATCACTCAAGATGCAGGGAATCGTGAAACTCCCAGGATCGGACATCTTCTCTGGTAACTTTCTCAGCAAGACTGCAGAGCAACTAGCACTCAATGGGATGGAAGAGACCTCAGCTAACTTCTCCTTATTCAAAAGAATATCCTTAAGGAACCTTGCATATTTCGGCATTTGAGTGAGTGCCTTAAGGAAAGGAATGTTAAGGTGAAGCTGCTTCAAAAGATCAAGAAGTTTGGTGTTCTGCTCTTCATCTATATTCCCGCGGAGTCTCCCGGGATATGGAAGTTTAGGTTTTTAGACTCTCGCTGGTGTGCTGGGTAACTGTTGGTTCTCGACCTGTAATGTACTTCCTGGGCTACGCCTCTGATGCACCTTGGCCGGTGGAGACTCCAACTGAATCTCCTCATCCACCTGCTCCACTACATCTAATGCAGGCTCTTCAATGACTCTTCTCGTCGCCTCCTGACTCACGGGCTCGCTACGTGCCCCTGCACCGATCCTCGTCGTCACAGCCTTCGCGAACGCCTTTGGATTTTGTTCGGTATTACTCGGAAGTGTTCCTGGCGATCTCTCGTTCAGACGACTTGCTATCTCTCCCATCTGCCGATCAAGATTTTGAATTGACGCTCCCTGATTCCTTATGAATGACTCGTGCCCCCGAAATTTCTCTTGAGTCTCTTTGTGACGGGAGTCCTCTCGAGTCATAAGATGCGACAGAATGTGTGTCTGTTGTGCCATCATCTCCTCTAACATGGGCTTCTTCTCCCCACTACTCTCTCCCTCACCGGAATACTGGAATAGACTCTAATGTTGCTGGAAGCCGGACTGGTTTCCGTTCCTCCAGTTGGAATTTTGATTACCTCTCCATCCCGAGTTATAAGAATTAAAAGAATTTTGATTTCGGTTCGGATTACTAACAAAGGCTATCGCCTCCTTCTGGAAAACTACGGGGCCCTGAACGGTATCATTCCCTCCTCTACAGATCTCGCACAACTTACTCTTCACATGTAAATCCTTCACAATCTTTTCCAACGCCTCAACCTGTGCCGCGAGTGCGGTGTTCGTGTCGATCGAATGTATGCCGCGTGATAGGGAGTCGACGGTCTTGGTGCTTTTAGTTTGTGGTCGCTGGTATCCACTCATGGCTAATATGTTAAAAAAATGAAATGCACTCATCCGTATCCTTCGTCGTCAACAAATTGCCTTCCGCAGCCGTGTCTAGCATACTCTGCGTCGCCTACGTCACACTGTTATAGAACTTCTCAACAACTGCCCAGTCTTGCAGGCCGTGGTTCGGACATAAAGCAAGTATATTTTTGAATCTCTCCCACGCCTCTTAGAAGCTCTCGGTGTCCTCCATCTGAAAAGAATGAATCTGGTTACGCAAACAAGCGGCCTTATCCGGAGGATCGTATTTCTCAAGAAACTGGGTCTGCATGGCGGCCCAAGTAGTAATGGATCCCTGTGGGAGGGATTCTAGCCACAAACTCACATGATCAACGAGTGAGAAAGAAAAGATGCGGAGTTTGATGGCGTCTACGGATACGCCAGCAAGATGAAGAGTGTCACAAATACGTGCAATGCGAGTGAGATGAGAATGCGGGTTTTCGTGGGCAACCCGTGAAATTGAGCAGAATGAGAGATGGTGTTCAGAATGTTCGATGGAATCTGCCAATTCGTCAAAACTACGATGGCTGGTGGAGCAATGCTGGATCTTGCGCCCGCATCGACCAGATGGGCCCTGTCTACAACTGTCCTCCTCGGTGGTGGAACTGCGTCGCCCATAATCCTATCTCTAATGACGGATTCATAAAAATTAGGAAAACATGATGTATTACCAATAGACGTAGAAGAAGAACTGGAAGACGGTCTGGTACGACTTCTCTCACGAAACTCTCTCTCAGGTTCAGAAAATCCCTCAGATTCTGGCGGTCCTAGAGATCGAGTACGTCGCATACACCTATTAATATAAACAAAAGAAACTAAAATTTGCAATACTATTTAAACAAAGCAAAAGAAAAACGAAACAAGTAGCAAACAAGGTAGGTCCTAACTCGAGTCGTTCTCAATACGCCTCAAACCGTGTCCCCGGCAACAACGCCAAAAAATTGATGTGTGTCTAAAGGGTGTTTCTTTCTACGGAACTCACAACTAAGCTTTAAATTTATAAAATGGATTTTCCAAATAATACTACACACAACCGGAAAGTGTACCGATCGTAAGTAATATAGAACTAAGGAAGTCCGAGTATCGAACACGAGGACACGTGAAAACGTCTATGATCACTAACACTAGACAGGACCTTCCTAAGAATAATATTTTTTATCTTGATTTTTAATAATTAAACTACTTGTCATAATTTACTTTAACTAAATTAAAAGACTTAACTAAACAAGACTTAATGAAACTTAGAGACTTAACTGCAATTGGAGAAAAGTCTTCCAAGGTAAGAATCATATTGAAGGTCTAACAAGCTAATGGATTGAATAATCTCACGATACCGGTATCTAAGGATGACACAACTAAGGTTCGCTCAAGAAGGCTAGATCACCTCTCGGTCTCACTAACAAACCCTAACATACACTTAGTTGATTTAAAAAACAAACCGGAAAACGAATTGCTAAAGTGTTCTAATGTCGACTCTCCTCTCGGTTTCACCGACACACGAACCTAATGGAAACAAATACTACGCAACCAAGGGTAGAGGAACAATTTGGTTTAACTAAAACTAGATCAACTAATCGCTCACAAACCCATACCCGACGAGAACCGAACCCACTATCGCGCGATCCGAATTCTAACAAGTAAAAGTTATGAGACGACCTTACTTCCTATCACCTCTAAGTCTCTAAGAAGGTGCCTAGCCGCTGATTCTAATCAATTAACACCCCCCACACTTAGGCCCTACGGTTGTACTTCCCGCAAACAATCTCTAAAAACAAAGTAAAGAGTCAAACAAGCAATAATCAATCAAAATTAATTCAATCAATCAAAGCAAGGGGTATATGAGTATAGTTAACAAAATCACAGCCAATAAACACAACCTAATTCAATATTAAACCAAACTTTCACTAACAAATTAAGTCATGATGATTAAACAATCCATATTACTTACTAAAACCTAACAATATTCATCAAAATTAGGTAGAACAAATAAGTTTAGCCTATCATGATTTTTGGACAGCAGGTATATCTTGTAAGGAACACCATATTAATCATCATAAACATCATATTAATCATTCAACATCCTATCAAGATCAATAACAACTCAATCTCTAACTTAATTGCAAAACAATCCAACTTTAAAGATCGAATCATAAGAGTTATGAAACATAAAACAAACCAAAGTACATATCGTTGAAAGATAATGTTTATGGTTGTCCTTGGCTGTGTAAAACACTTAGAAACCTTCCAAACTTTGCTGCAACAATTCTTTTATTCCTTGTTCCTTGCTGCGATCGGAATCCAAAACCAAAAGATTTATATTTTGTATTCTTTTTGCTGCTTCACTTCGCCTCTTATGTCTTCAAAACCCCGAACCTTTTCTCCTTTAAAAATCGTAACCTACACAACGTATTAAGCTTTGTAAGATCATATAAAAACAAGCCATAACTATTATTTATTATACGATTAAGCACTTAAAACACGATAAAAAAGGTACGGAAAGTAAGTGTGTTTTACAACATTTCACCTATATCTCAAACTTTCTTGTTTATTAAAAAGATCCTATTAACGTAAAATAAACTATGCATAAATCAGTAAGGATTCGAAATATTTAAATAGTCATCATTAAAAGATATCAAAAGTAAAAAAGGTGACATGACCCCAATAATACTTTCTATCACCTTTAAAGGTGTATTTTTATTAAAATAAAATAAAATATGTCACCATCACTTCCAATACTTCATGCCATCATCAAATCTATTATTTTATGGTACCATTAATTTCTTTCTCCTTATTTTGTGAATCTCATTTTAATAAAAACAAATTTTCTATTAAAGAATTAAAATCTCTAAATTATTGTGCTCATTTGTTTTCCGGCGAATGCGTACTGCAGGCCGTCAAACAAAAGGTGCATGGTGTATAATAAGAATTTTAAAACTTTCTTGTTCTTTCAGAATATATTATTAACATTAAAAAACTATATAAAAAAAGGATTTGAATTTTTAAATAGTCACAATGAAAAGAAATTAAAAGTAAAAAAATTGATATGACTTAAAAAGAAATTTTCACCACTTTTAAGGGTGTACTTTTATTATAAAAATAAAATCTGTCACAATCAAACTCTCTCTCCTACACATATCCACACACTTTTTTTCCCACATTTTATGTCACTATCATACTCTCTTTCATGCACATATCCACACACTTTATGCCACCATCACACACTCTCTCTTACAAAAAAAAACACTCTTTCAAAAAAATGTATTTATTTTTTATCTTAACTCAATCCAATTCAGCTCAGCTTCCTCTTTTTCTTTAAAATATCGACAACCAACAGGTTTCCAGCCCCAAGTGACTGCGGAAATAACATACGTTTTAGGAGGAACTACAATATAAAAAAACACTCTTTCAAAAAAATATATTTCTTTTTCATCTTATCTCAATGCAATTAAGCTCGTCTCTCTCTTTTTCTTTATGTCATCATTACATTTATTATAAAACATACTTTTTGGAAATCCGTCCCACCACAAGTCGATATCTTAGGTGGTTTCGGTGTGGAAATAGTATAAAGCATATGTTAACTTTTTAAAGAAAACATATGTTCAAAATAAAAAAAAACATATGATAATTGTTTAAACATATGTTCAAAAACGAAAAAAAACATATGTTTAAAAACAAAAAAAAACATAGGTTATTTATGTTCAGCAAGATATAAAAAATAATTTTTGATTGAATTATGGTTTTATAACATCAATTTCAACTGCCCAGATAAGAAAAATGATAAATTTAATTATTTGAATAACACCCCAATGTGTTTAACTAACAAATTCACTAAAATTTTGGGGGAATTTATATGAAAAAAAAACACCCAAATCAAAAAAACTCAAGCATTATATTACATACATCAATGGTAAGTTAAAAATCACTTTTTTGGTAAAATCAGAAAGTCATAACAATATATCATTTTTTTCACCTACTCAGATTTTTCATCAAGTTAGATTTCATTCAAGAATTTCCTTTAAGTTCTTAACATCAGATTTCACCTACCAATATCAGTAAAACTAAAAGTAAAAAATAAGTAGAAAAACTCGTATATTAAAGAATAAGATTCAAAAAAAGATCAGATATAAAAAAAATGGTGGGGGTGCAACAAGTCGCTGGTTACCGGGAATAATGGTGGGGTTGAAACAAGATCAGATCCGAAAAATGGAATCGTCGCCGGCTAATTGTTGCCGAAAAACTACAAGCGTCACCCCTCCTCGCCGCATCTCTGGCACCACTAACCAGCACCGCCATAGACGATAACAAATAAATGTTCGGGGGAAAACCACCATACACACCAGATCCGCCACCGCATATAGCCACCAGATCCACCACCGAAAATAGCCACCATAAATAGAGAGAGAGAGAGAGAGAGAGAGAGAAAGATAGATAGAAACAATGGGTTTTGAAGATAAAGAGAAAAAATGTGTTTGAAAATTTGATTTTATTATTATTAGTCCGGTACAGTAGGAGAGAGACAAGCTATGCAAAAAGACAAATATGACCTTTATGATTATTGAATTAAAAAAAAGTGATTTGGAGAATTGGCCTCATCTGAACCACACATTTTGAGTTTCCAGGATTTTCACTACTGGAGGAGGTTTCTAGCATATACTTTCCCTATATACCATATATATATATATGATGAGTATAATTATAGAACTGTTAAATTATTTAAGAACTTAAAAAAACCCATGAAAACTAACTTTTTTTATAAAAAAATTTGTATGTTAATGTTAGTTGAGTTTAGCTTTATAATTTTTTATATCTATATTTACGATTACAATTTTAAAAATTAGTTTTTATACATATCTATGTTTTGTTTTACACCTATGTAAATTTGTTAGTACATAAATTTTACAAATATGTAATCTTGTTATTAGCCAATCGTGCGGTTAAATATTTTCCCTTTGTGTCAACTCTGAGAAATTGTTTAAAGAAAGCATATTTCAAATGGACCACGGAAGCGAAACAAGCGTTTCTAGAGGTCAAGAAGTGGTTATTGGAATTGCCTACCCTAATAGCACCGCATGCGGGAGAACCACAGATGTTATACTTATCAGCATATGATATCGCCATTGGAGTCGTACTACTGACATATAGAAAAAATCTTCAAACACCGATTTGTTATGTCAGTAGAACATTGACAGACCCAGAAACTAGACACTCAATGCTTGAAAAACTAGTTTTGGCACTAGTTTATGCTGCCAGACGCCTCCATAGCTACTTTCAAGGGCACCCAGTCAACGTGTTGACGGGGTACAAATTGAAGAATGTACTAAGTAAACCAGAACTATACATAAGACTGGCAAAATGGGCGATAGAACTGGGAGAGCAGCGATTGAATACAGACCAAGACCCGCAATCAAGGGTCAAGTGCTAGCGGACTTCGTCACAGAAGTTCCTCGGAACAAAGAAAAGGAGTGCCAGATCGAACAACAAACTCCAATACCCCCTGAGCGAGACCAAATTTGGTCACTATTCACAGATGGAGCTTCTAGCGGTGAAGGGTCAAGCGCGGGCCTCAGATTGGTTAATCCGGAGGGTCACGAGTTTTCTTATGCCATAAAGTTGGACTTTAAGAGTACCAACAACGAGGCAGAATATATTGTTTTCTTAGAAGGCATGCGGATAGCCAAAAAACTTGGGGTGAAATACTTAGAAGCACGAGTAGACTCAATGCTGATAGCGGGAAAGATCAAAGGGACATATGAGGCAAAAAATGAGGTGATGGCTTCATACCTCTCGCAAGAAAATATATGATTATTCAGTTTTCATCTTGCAAGGTCATTCATATCAAACGAAGTGAAAACAAGTCAGCGGACGCTCTTAGTAAATTAGTTTCAACGAATTTCGAATATTTTGCAAAAGACATCCGCATTGAATTCCTCGACCGAACCTTGTCCCACAACATCAGGTGTTGGTCACACAAACGGGTGTTGAATGAGGAGTTCTCCCAGAAGAAAAAGCAGCGGTCTCGAAGATCAGACACAAAGCCTTAAACTATCAAATACAATATGCTCTTTTGTAATGCAGATCTTTCCTAGGTCTACTCTTGAGATGCGTGGACGTTGAAGATGCAAATTATCTTATAAGGGAAATCCATGAGGGAATTTGTGGTCTTCATGTGGGTCAAATAATGGTCATGGCCAAACTCATGAATGAAAGGTATTATTGGCAGGGAATGCATATGGACGCAGTACAAGAATTCAGAAAGTGTGATTCATGTCAGCGCCATGCTCCCAATACCCTGAGACCAAAAAATGAGTTAGTGCCAGTAACATCCGTGTGGCCGTTCCAAAAGTGGGTGATTGATATCATGGGTCCATTCCTAGAAGACCAGGGATGCATCAAATTCTTGATTGTGGCCGTCGATTATTTCACTAAGTGGGTGGAGGCTAAGCCAATTGCCTCCATTACAACATCCAACATCAAAAAATTCTTGTGGGAATTCATTATCTGTCGCTTCGGTCTCCCGCAAGAATTGATCAGTGATAACGAAACCCAGTTTGAGGATAGTGGGCTTCAAGCGTGGCTGAAAGAACTTCAGATCACTCAAGTGTTCACATCAATTGCCCACCCGCAGGCCAATGGTCAATTCGAAAGGGCCAATTGAATTAAAGATTGAATTAAGGCAAGACTGGGTACCAAATGAACAGGATGGGTAGATGAACTACCCCATGTGCTCTGGGCTTTCCGCAATCAAAAGAAAACAAGCATTTCAGAGACACCGTTCAGTTTGACATATGGCACTGAGGCTATGATCCCGGCTGACATAGGGGTTCCATCGGCACGAAGATGTATGAAGATTGTTAGTGGTGGAGATGGTTGCCTTTCTGTCGACACACCCTTCTGAGACACATCACCAGTTTTTGAAAAACAGAAACGATATATTAGCTAAACCACAATGTAACAAAACTGGTATTTTATAAATCTCCATAACTTATGTGCAGAGGCCATCATCAGCTCCCTCACTCGGTCCCTAAAGCAGACCTTTTTTTAAGGTCTTGGGCCCGGTGCTTCTTCTTGGCGGGTTCCCATTCGGCATCTACGTGGCTGGTTCCCGCATCACTTGCCTTAGATGATCTCTACTACCTCTTCTGCTCCAACTCTGCCAACTCACGCATGACAGACGAAGTTTCCGATCCATCATCAAAATAATAGTCTTTGTGGGATGATGATTCGTCACTCGAAGACAGAATTACAATCACCCCATCAGAAGTTAAAGCATTTAGAGGGCGAGGGTTCAGAGGAAACTCACCTATTTGAAAAATTACCTCTGAAACCACCTGCTTGGCGCGCACTTTTGTGGTGGAAGAGGAAGTGATCCCGATTCTTGTCCAATATTAGAAGAGCCTTCGCATCGCTAATGCGCTTCTGCGGACACCTTGCGTCATCTATCAGGGCGTCAAGCATTGACCCCTTATCTGAAAAAAAGAAAACGCAAAAGTCATAAAGTAAGAATTTCAAAAATGAGATATGAGGGAGGCAAGAAACACTTACTTTCATCCACGTTCTGGAAGAACGGTTCCAGATCAGGATATGGCCACAAGCGGCTCATACCCGCTGATACAAGGGCTCCCTCTGAAATGGCCCGCATTGTATTCGGCCTCAGCATCAGCATGTGGAACCATTCCTGACCCTCGGTAAGGGCGACATTCATGACTGGGAGTTTCTCGTTACCGGATGATGAACCATGGTCTTAGGGACCACATCCTCCCGCAGCCAGAAAAATTTGGTTCTCCGTTCGTACGCGCTGCGAGGAGGTTCTGTTCCGATAACCCTCTTCGACATGGTGGCACAGTTGTACCACCCCCCTCGACCGTGCATCTTGTAGACGACGGAGAACCTTTCTACATTGGGCACGATTTGGTTTTCCTTATATACGAATTCAAAATGACGAATCTGTATAAGACCAAAAGGGTGCACTTATGATAGGTGTATCCCATGGAAGGTCAACACATTCCCCCCAAGAAATTGGTTATTGGAAACCGAAGATCCCCATAGGATAAGAAATCGGCGTAAATGGCCATTTGGCCAGAGGCTTGCTAGCAATAGAGCCGGCAACCGGGAACTCAGGTTCCCATTCAGGCGCTATGCCATAAGTGGTTATAGGTTTATTAAAATCGGATCGTTTCCAACTAATATCGATAGCATCTATGTGTCGCGAAGAGGATGCTTTCTTATCGCCGGCAATTGTTTCGGATAAAAAAAAGGGAAGCAACGAGCAATTGTGAAAGATAATTCGATACTCAGAGAAAGAAATCAAGGAGAAGATGAAAGATTGAAGGCGATAAAAGAAACTAAAGGGGTAGAACAACCCTATTTATACCCATCGCAATTAATGCGATGGGAAGTTGGGAGTGGAGAGAGAAATCAAGGGTCCAATGAAAATCCGCCACGTCACGCGGGAAAATAAAAAAAGCAAAAAAGGTGAACAGTCGAGTACAGTTAATAGCTGGCATTGACGTCACATCAACTATTCAGTTCCTCCAAACTGTCACGTCGTCCCTTTTTCGTGCTCATGCTCAAAAATAAAAAAATATCTTTACTTAACATGAAGATCCCAAAAAAACCCCCAAAAATATCTTAAGTCCAAAATTTCACTCGCATAAAACTTCTCTCGTAAGAAGCAATGGACTAGGGGACTTATAGAGGTTGGGTACCAAAAAGATCCAAATACCCTTAAAAATCATACGTTGATGGAATTAAAGTTAGAGATTTTTTTATTGAATCAAAAACCCGGCACCCCCTTCCAGGGTCCACCGTAAGCTAAGGTGGCCACCGTAGCTTACGGTGGCCCCGGGCTCAAAACCTTACCGTAAGGCAGTTGCGTACCAGCGTAGGAATTACTATTTCCACTGTAACCTATGGTATCCACCATAGGTTACGGTGGTATCTATAGGATTTTCAATTTTATTTATCTTTTTTTTTTTCTTAAATATAAAAACACATATTAAAAAAGACCAAAAATTATTTACAAAAACAAAAATTACCCCACCCCCCATAAAAAACCCGATTTGTCCCCAACACGGTAAAGAAATTCATGAGAATTTCCCGACTTGAGTCGAACACACTCCAAGGCGAGAAAGGTAAATTTTTTAAAAACCAAATTAAGCCAAAGCTAAACTAAACAATAAAGCAGACATGGACCTTTACGAGGTGGGTCCATCCGGTGAGCTTAAAATAAACTCACCTATGTCATCTTCAAGCATATTAACATCTTTCCCTTCTAGTTATGGTTTAAGGAGATGTCCATTCACAACTTGTTTAACTTGATTTTGCATATCTTCAATCTCAACATCACCAAACCTTTCTACTCGTGTGATGACATAAGGCCCCATCCACTTGCTTTTGAGCTTCCCGGGGAACATTTTGAGGCTTGAATTATAGAGCCACACCTATTGCCCAACTTCAAATGTTCTCTTTCTTATCTTAGTATCATGCACGTTTGTCTTTGTAAGTCGAGGAACATTCATAAGTTTCATCACAAATTTCTTTTAACTAGCTTAACATAAATTTCCTCAACTCACCGGCTTCATTATAGTCCATATTCACATTCATAATCGCCCATAGCACCCGGTGAGCCAACTCCATTGGCAAATGACAACCCTTCCTATACACCAACCTATGAGGATTGGTACCAACAGGTGTCTTTTAAGTGGTGCGATACTCCCTCAACGCATAATCCAATTTGACCGACTAATCTTTCCTATCGACCCGATCTGTCTTCATTATAATTTCCTTAATTTTTCGATAAAAAACAACGACTTGGCCACTCGTTTGAGCATGATAAGAAGTTGCAATTCAGTGATGGAAACCATAACGTTTTAACAACTTGCAAAATGTGAAGTTCTTGAAGTACGATCCACCATCGCTTATAATTACTCTTGGAATTCCAAATCTTGAGAAATGTTTAATTGTACAAACTTGCATACCACAGAGAGATCATTAGTTCTTGTTGCGACCTCTTCAACCCATTTTGACACATAATCGGCCGCAACGAGAATGTACAGATACGCATATGAGTTCGAAAACGGGCCCATGAAGTCTATGCCCCAAACATAAAAAATGTCAACCACCAAGACGGGTTGTAAAGGCATTTTATTCCTTTTTGATAATCCTCCCTATTCTTTGACAATTTAAGCAAGGTCGTGCGTATTCATTTGCATCGTTAAAAAGTGTTAGCCAATAAAACCCGCACGTAAGACCTCTATACCTATTTTTTGAGTCACTAAAATTACCCCCACATGCAACGAATGAGTGTGTTTCAAAATCTCTTGCAACAACAACACCTATCGAATCAAGCACGGTTTTGCATCTTTCTTTTCCATCCAATATCGGACAACGCTATGATCCGAATAAACCACAACACTACTTCCCAAGATATAGGAACGTACTTTTTCTAAGGCATACACCACCACAAGTAACTCTTTTTCGGTAGTGGTGTAATTCAGTTGTGCCTCAAATAAAGTTTTGCTCGCATATTAGATCACCACCGGTTTTTATCCACTGTTTTACCCAATACCGCTCCAGCCGTGCTATCACTAGCATTACACGTTTTGCTCGCATTGAACCATTCCGATGATTTCAGAATGGGTGCTTGCACAAATTTTCCTTCACACTATCAAAGGCTTGCAATAGTAAACTTAAAGGGGACATCCTTTAATAAGAGACTACATAAAGGTTTTGAAATTGCACAACCTTTAATAAATCTCCTATAGAATCCTGCATGTCCTAAAAATGATCACACCCCTTTAATGTTTTTCGGGGGTGGCAAAGATGAAATTACTTTGATTTTTGCCTTATCGACTTCCATCCCCCTACTTGAGACCACATGACCCAACATAATGCCCTCTTGCACTATGAAATGACTTTTCTCCCAACTTAGAACCAAGTTTATCTCAACACATTGTTTTAAATTCTTTTTTAAAATCATTGAGACAAAACTCGAATAGTCATCATACATCTTTAAAAAGTGGCCGGGGCGTTACATAATCCAAATGGCATCCGCCTAAATGAAAAAGTGCCATATGGACAAGTGAATGTGGTTTTGTGTTGCTCATCCGGGTGGATTGCAATTTGAATGTACCCCGTATACCCATTTAGAAAACAATAATATTTTTAACCGGAAAGTTTTTCAATTATTTGGTAAATGAATGGTAACGGGAAATGATCTTTGAGGTGGCGCTATTTAATTTCCTATAATCGATGCACACTAGCCAACCGGTTATTGTTCGGGTGGAAACTTGTTCACCGTTATCATCTTCTATTACCTGGATTCTGGCTTTCTTTGGCACTACATATGTCGAGCTCACCGATGCAATGTCTGAAATGGGATATATAATCCCCACATCCAACCATTTAATCACCTCCTTTTCCATCACTTCCCGCAAGTTCGGGTTCAATCTTCTTTGAGTCTCCCTTGTTGGTTTAGCCTCCTCATCTATAATTATTTTATGCATAACAATAGAAATATTAATACCATTTAGGTCTACAAGCGTCCATCCAATGGCTGCCTTATGTGATTCAAAAACTTTCACCAACGCCAGCTCTTGATCTTCCTCCAAGTTAGCGGCAATGATAACCAGAATGGTTTCATTCTCTCCTAAATATTCATACTTAAAATGGATCAGAAGTTCCTTTAGTTCAACCTTTGGTGGATACGCCAAAGATGGCTTTGTGTCCGAATTAATCTCCATTGACAGGCTCTCGAGTTGATGTGTTCATGGTGGTCTTCCCTCTTGCATAGCTAGATAATCTTTTTTTGCTCCTCCATCCACAATGCACACACATGTACCTGTACAGAATCATCACAAATACAAGCTTCCACACAATTCTCATCGTATTCATGAGGAATACAATTATCCACCACATCTGCCATAAAACACTCTTCACCACATAAATAATTAGCAACGTTAGTAAATACATTAAGGCGCATTTTCCGATTACCAAACGCCATGTAAATGGTACCAAATCTACAATCAATGATGGCGTGGGCGGTGTTCAAAAATGGTCGACCCAAGATAACATTTTGTTGTTGACTTGAGTCAACTGATGAATAATCCAACACCAAAAAGTCAACAGGATAATAAAAATCCTTAGCTTTCACAATAACATCCCGCACAATCCCTCGGGGAATTTTATGAGACAAATCAGCCAATACAAATGTGGTCTCAACATGCTTCAAAGGACCATAGTCGTATTGGTCATATAAACCCCGGGGAGAATGCTCACTCCGGCTCCAAGATCTAACAACTCTCTTATCATTTGAAAATTACCAACTTGAATATTTATTAAAGGTGTTCCTGAATCTTGGAGCTTAGGAGGAAGATCTCCTTTCAAAACCGCACTTAACCGCTCTGTTAAATCAACCCGTTTAGGCACTTTTTGTTGCCTATTTTGGGTACATATTTCTTTTAAAAATTTGGCATAAATGGGTACTTTCTTAATTGCCTCAAGTAAAGGTAGATTCACTTTTACCTGTTTAAACACTTCCCACATTTCCTCTTTTTGAGGACCCCATTTTGAAATTATATTTTTTTTACCCAGGTCAAACAAAGCCAAAGGAAATGGATCCTTAATTGGTTCAAGTTTCTTGTTTTTATGTTGTTATTTTGGGGCTTAACCCAGTGATTGTAACGGTTTTTCAAATGTGACATGTTTTGTGTGTTTATTGGTTTCAACCTCATCATCATCACTTTCATTCCTCGTAATGCCCTCAACCACCCCATCAACCAAACCCATTAGTTTTTTATTCTTTATTGCTTCACAAAACACTAACATGATTAATAGGAACATTACAAGAAGATCTATGGGAAGGATTAACCTTGGTGTCGCTTGGAAATTAACCTTTGTTTTTATTCAAGTCCCACACCTTGGTTGCAAGTTGACCCATTTGAGTGGTCAATGATTGAATGGCTTTGTCATGGTTTTCATCCTTTTGCTTGCGAATTTATCAAGTTGATTTCTCCTTTGCATGTCTTGTTGAATCATCCTAAGCATATCCATGACTTCATTCCCACTTGAAAAACTTTGACCCAAAGACCCACTTTGACCAATACCCGTTTGTTGAAATTGACTTTGAAAACCATAATTGTTCCCGCCTCGAAAATATCCTTGATTGTTGTATTGTTGATTCGGAACAAAATTTCCTCGATTACCTTTGAAATTCATATTGCATCATGCAGCTAGATTCCCATAACAAAAATTTGGATGACTTCTCAACCCAGGGTGGTAAGTGTTTGTGTTCATATTTTAGTTTCTACTACCTCCCATTTGACCTTGAATTGCATTCACCTCCTCCACATGTTCTTATCTCATCATACAAACATCTGATGCTTGACCCAATTCATTACAATTCGTACAAACATCAATTACTTGATTCGTGGTTTGTACTCCTCCATCTTCCACGACATGTACTTATGGACTTCTAATTGTCGGCCTTGCTCTTCTTGCGATTTGAGCCTTTCTATTTGATGTGACCGACATTTGCTCCAATCACACCCAATAATCTTGCTCATAATTATTACCAAATGTACCATTTTTAATCAATATCAAATCCCACTCATTTTCCGTATTCAACCCCTCATGAAAAGCATTCACAACTCCAAAAGAGCAATACCATTGCGAGGACAATTCTCGATCATCATGTTAAACCGTTCAAATGCATCATGAAACATCTCACCCGATTGTTGTTGAAAAGTTCTTAAACTCCTTCTTGCATCATTTGTCTTTTGAGCCATGAAAAACACTTCCAAAAACCTATGTTACATCTCGGCCCAAGTAGAAATCGATGCGGACGTTAATGTGTAAGACCATCTTTTCACCTTATCTTCCAAAGAAAATTGAAATATAACCAACTTAACATCATCCGACGAAAAACCTTGACCCTCTATTATGTTGCAAATGGAATCATACGCCTCCAAATGAAGATAAGGTTCTTCCTTTGCTAAATCTTTATACTTTAGTAAACTTTTAAGTGAACTTTTTCTAACTTCAAATGTTCTTCCTTGTTGATATTGAGGAATAACCACTGAGGAAGGATTATTTGTGATGACTGGTCGAAATCGAGCTTCAATTCCCTTTGCCAATTCTGCTTCATGTCCTCTTGGTACCCCCAATAGTACTCATGGTTGGCCCATTTGCCTTTGTATGGGCCTTGGAGGTGCAAATAGTTGAAATTGTGGTTGGGGAATTTATTGTTGAAATTGTTTCTCTTGTTGTTGCCCAACCGTGGAACATGTTGTGGAACTTGTTGTTGAATAACCAGTGGTGCTTGTTGAACTTGTTGTTGAGCAACAGATTCCGATTGTTGCCTTTGAGCATAAACAAAATTCCCTTGATTCGGCATTTAATTGCCATCACCTCCCAAGTAATAACCTTCCACTTCATAACCCTAGAACTCCTTTTCAAATAAATCACCATAACCATCACCTTGTGTTCTTGAAGATTGCATAAAAGGGGGTGGTTGAAATTGGAAACTTGATTGTGGTTGTTGAAATTGGAGTGGTATGCACTATAGGTGCTTCTTGTTGGTATGGAGGTGGTTGGTATTATTGGGATGATGATGGACCGAAATTAGGAAAGAGGTTGGAAATATGTGGCAATGTTGATGATGTTGGGTAAGTGAATTGAGTATTTGTAGGCAAGGTTGTGTTGGTTGGTTTCACTTTACTTGTGAAGTAGGTATGGTAGTAAAAATTGGTGGAGGTGGATTTGGTGGAGATATGGTTGGAAATTATTGACCCATAGTGGGATTTGGTGAAACCATTGTGATGTTCAAGGCAGTAGGAGAACCAAGAAGTTTGTTTTCGAGAAGTAAGACTCGGTTTCGTGTAAGAGTTCGTTCAATCTCGGGATAAAAAACTAGTGGTGATGACCTGTTAGAGCATGTAGCATGCATACACATGGAGTTTGTGGGTATCGAACTACTCCCATCGTAAACACAACCATCATAAGCTCGAAAATAACACACAAAAACTACAAAAGTTAGCACACGTTGTGCACTACTCCTCGGCAGCGACGCCAAAATATGACGTGAGGTTGAAGCCTCACTCAAAAATAAACCAATTGCAACTAATTATATAGCAGTATGAGGGCATCGAACACATGGAGGTTGTGGAATGCGTGTTTCCCGGTAGCTTTATCAAATAATTAAATTAAACTAAATTGCAGAAAATGTAAATTCAGATTTTGATTGATTGGTTTTAATTAAATAAAATCAATAAACTAGCTTGAAAATTAAAGATTAAGTTTTGTAAATCGATTAAGAGAAAGCGATCATCCAAGATTTCAAGTTTTAATCACATTAATGTTCATGCTTACTAGAAAGAACCACATAGACATAGCTCATGCTTGATTACTTGTTTGTGATAAAGGGGAACTAATTACTCGGATTACTATAATGAGATGTTGTTACCTGATGACAAATTAACTAATATCCAACCCTAATCACGCCCATGATATCTTGATTGTCAATGGCACCAAAAAACATATGGTTTAGACCACGAACATACACAAGCAACAATTTACACAAAAAATATTCAAACACCATAAAAACTAAACAAACATTGCAAAGTCATTATTTTAGAAATTCAAGCATAAGCATAGTGTTTCAAATAAACCTTACATCCAAGATAATCACCAATGAAATTTGCCGATCATGATGTGGTAATCATCATCACATCATTTGTATTGTTCATAAAACAATCCCAAAGTTTAAAATCACCACAATTGTTGTTTTTACACCACAAAATCATGTCTCCAATGGTCTGGTCGGAATAATATGGTAGATAATGTAAAGACACCCAAAATCCGCTTATAAACGGCAGTTTTAGATTTCCTACGCCCAATCCAACGTAGGCTACGATACCACCATAGCTTTGGGTGGCTTCAAGAATCCCATCGGTAGCTTCTTTCTGCCATACCGTGACCAATTTCTTCTGGGGCCACCATAGATTACGGTGGCCACCGTAAGCTATGGTGGAGCTCTTGTTCAGTCTTTTGTTTTCTTCATAACTTTCTCGTTTCAACTCAATTTTCTTCACCGTTTTCGCCCGTATTCTCGTGATTTCATCCTCTATCTCCTCCTACCTGAAATTTTACGAGTAACCGTAGTCAACTAATTCCATGAAATAAAACGATTATATGTATCATTATTAAAAGTCTTATATCACTTAAGGGTTGTCCATTGGACCACCCGTCATATTCCCATACTTACCCGTTGCTTGACCTCTAGCAACTTAATCGTTAAAAGCTAAACATTAACTCATTCAATAAAAAACACATCTCGTTTAAGGTCCCAAGTCATACCCTATTCCCACGTTGTGGTGCATGATGCCGGTAGTTCAGTATCTAGTGTCTGTAATCGTGTTAGTTTGAATTGTATTAAGGTTTTAGTTAACTTGTCTTACAAGTTCGCCTGATATAAGCGAACTTATGGACAAGCGAAGTTATCAACAACTTCGCCTAGTCTGTTAGTCGAAGTTGTCGATAACCATATAAGCTAGGTTACGGCTTGTATTGTGAAGTGAAGAGTTCAGTACGTGTAATTGTGATCGGTGAATCACTTGTTAAGGTTGCAATACAACGTGTCTTTTGAGTATTGTAACGTGTGCTTGTGCTTGGTATTAACGTATATCGTCTCCTACGCTCGTATCGTCTTACGTAGGGATTCCGCACCTACGTACTACGAGATATTTCCGTGTAGATCCGGCTGGGAACCTACAATTGGTATCAGAGCATTTGCTCGTGATTGTGTGGTTCGGGATTATCACACGGGTGTAGAAATCGTTCCGTTCGACTATTCGCGGGACGAGTTTACGTTGAAATACCGAGTTTTTGTGTCCTACTCACCTCCCTCCATCAAAAACAACCCATTACACCTTCGGATACCTCGCAATACGTCAAAATCAAACCTGCAAAAACGTTGTGTTCATCAGGCGAAGTTGCCGCCACTGTTTGTAGGGTTTAGGCGAAGATATAAGATTAAGCGAAGTTAACATCAGGCGAAGTTGAGAAGAAAGCAAAGTTAAGAATTTCAGCGAAGTTGAGTATTCAAGCGAAGTTACTCTTAAGCGAAGTTAAGAATAACTTCGCCTACTGGTACTGTTCAAAATAATAAATTTTTTTTTGGTTTCTTTGAGTGTTCGTTCGTATTTCTTCCAAAGATGACTTCTATAAATATTACGGAACTGGTAAAAATGGAGGTGGAAGCAGGTTCAGCTACTAAGGCTCCGAAAATGCTTAAGGGTACCGATTTCGTTGCTTGGAAAGATCGGTTTGAACAATATGTTAAATATCAAGATGCTAAGATGTGGGTGTGCATTCAAGATGGATACATTCCACCAACGGCTATGTTTGAGGGTCGTGAACAAATTAAGAAGTACAATAAGATGGAAGAGGAAAAAAAGAAGATGTATGAGGCAGAAAGCAAAGCTCATGCTGCGATAACAATGACTCTTCCACAAGAGATTCTCCACACCTTCAGGAAATACAAAACCGCCAGAGAGCTATGGGAAGCGCTTGAAAATCGATATGAAGGTAATGTGGGGATACGTGCATCCAAGATTAAGCTACTCAAAACCCAATTCTCGGTTTTCAAGTATTTGAAGAATGAGTCACTTGATGATATCATCACTAGGTATTACCACTTGATGACCGAACTCAGAAACTATTCAATTGACTATAAAGAAGAAGAGATCGTAGAAAAACTTCTTGATGCTCTCCCACCGAAATGGGAAATGTACACTTTCTTGATGAGAGAAGATAAAGAGTTTGCAAACATCGACTTGGAAACAACAGTCAATAAACTACGAACTTTTGTACTTAACATGGTTTGAAAAGAGACACCAACTGATCAGGTTCAGGATCCGGGAATGTATGGTGCGACAGTTACTTCAAGTTCAAGTTCAAAGT
Source organism: Bidens hawaiensis (assembly GCF_021521415.1). Classification (NCBI taxonomy): domain Eukaryota; kingdom Viridiplantae; phylum Streptophyta; class Magnoliopsida; order Asterales; family Asteraceae; genus Bidens; species Bidens hawaiensis. Next base: position 1,690 of record NW_027498247.1, on the reverse strand, counting down.
CAGAATCATCTGCTTACTACTCAAAGGGAGACTCAAGCTCTAACTCAACTCATGATGGTCATGTAACTCTCAACATGGATGGTGATGTGTGTTTCGTAGCTGGTGGAACAAATTCTTCTAAACCTCAAGCAACAACTGGTAGTTTTTCCTCAAATGTTCCGAACAACAACTACTCTCAGATGCCCATGAGTGTTAAATCTGCTGAACAGCAGTTTGCTCTCTATGCATCTTTCATTGCTTCTTACGAAAATTACATCAAAGGTAAAATTGTCGACCCTGCAACTCTAGACGAAGACTATGATCAGATCGATGCTAATGATCTGGAAGAGATGGATCTGCAGTGGCAGATGGCGATGATAGTAAGAAGAGTTAAAAGGTTTATGAAGAAAACTGGTAGAAAGTTCGTTGGCGAAAGACCAGGGTTTGATAAGTCAAAGGTTCGGTGTTATAACTGTCAACAGAATGGCCACTTTGCTAAAGAATGCACAAATGAAAGAGTAGAACGTAGTCAAAACAGGCCAACACAACCGAATGGGGGAAGTAATGAGAATAGGGCGATGGTATCCAGACAGAACGGGTGATACAATTGGAATCTGCAAGTTGAGGAAGTGTTCGAACAGGCCAACCTGGTTAACGTTGAAACTGAAGGAAGCGATAGAGAGACAAGAGAAGATCAAGCTTATATGGCAGAGGTGAATGATCAGCTCTCTGAGGTAAGTGTTGAACTCCCTTGTATGCAATGTGAAAATCTGTCTGAACAATTGAAAACATTAACTGATCAGTTTGTTAGTTTGGACACTCAATTTAAAACGTTAAAAGAAGATCATCATTACACTAAAACTAGAGAAAATAGTTATTCAGTAAAGATTAAGGCTAGTGAAAAAGATATCAGAAGTCTTAAAGCAAGTCTAGCTGAAAAAATACAAGTAATTGATCTTAGCTATGAAGTGTTAGAAGAGAAAACCAAACTAATTGTTGAAAGGGATAAACAGATAGCTGACTACCAGGTGAAAGTGGTGGAACTAAACAGAAAACTTGAGCAGTTTAGAAATTCCTCTGCAATGCTTGATCACCTCGTAAGTGATCAACGTTCCCCAGTTAATAAGGGAGGAATTGGATATTCTGAAGTTCCACCACCTTATAATCATAATTATACATATGATCCTAGTAATCAGAAATCTGTTGATGTTGAGATTAGTCAGACAGGTCCTGTCAAAGTTTCAATTAAAAAACCTGAATTGAGTAAAAAAGAAACGAGTAAGCCTGTTTCGAATGTTAAGATTTCTGTTCCAAGTTCTGTCTCATCAAATTCGGACAAGACATCCGAATCTAGTGAGACAAAAGAAGAGGTAGTGTTACTAAGACGTGGGGAGGAATATAAACCTACTGAAAAGAATTCCCCTCTTAACCCGTATGTCCCACCACATGTTAGACAAACGGGTAGTAATGCAACCTCAACATCAGAAACAACTGTTGAGACGGAAGTTGAACACATGAGTTGTTTCAGATGCAATCAAATAGGACACCTGATTGCTGATTGCCCTCTAAATCAGATATTCAGAGGTACGAGGCCTCCTAAAACTGAGAATATACCTAACAGTAATCATTATAATGGTAAGAATGCAAACTCATTAATGTTCAGACATTGGACTAAACCAAGATTTCAGAGAAACCAGAGAAGAGAACTTTT